>NC_137805.1:10934371-11190510 GCF_963383645.1 Muscardinus avellanarius | reverse complement strand
TTTATAATGTTTGCATTTACTCAAGCGTTCACTTATTTGTACACTTCTCTCATTAAAAGAAAATTCTAAGAGAGCAGAGCATCAAATCTCAGGGCCCAACACTTATATTTAGAGCCTGACAGTTTATAGATGCATAATTAATATTTGCTGAGTCAATAAATTAAATAAAGTTTATCATTTACAATGTTCTCGGAAGATGGTATGTGTTAAGGATTACATAATATCCTCCCCAAACTTTAGGGTAGATTAAATCATGATTTTCTTTTTGATTAATGAAGGGACTATGTATCTTCAATGAAAGCAAGAAATTAAACTTGCCTTTACAAATTTATTAGACTGAATATTAAAACAAACATGTAATGAAAATGAAAAAAATAAGAGTTGGGAAACAGACCTAAAGCCAATTAATAAAACAGTTTGAAAAACTGAGATGGAAAACCATCTGCCAAAACATTCTAAAATAAAAATCAATCATAGCAATACTATCAGAAAAAATAAGGTAAAACAATAATCTGTACGGAGAACAGTAGATGACACAATTAATATGAATATATAATCATGAACTCAGTAAAGATAGGTTTATAGAACACACATATTTAAGGAGAAAAAAGAATATTGAAGATTCAAGTCTTAGCCAGGTGTGGTGGCACAAACTTGTAATCCCAGCATTTGGGAGGCTGAGACAGGAGAATTGCGTTTCGCTATCAGCCTCAGTTACTTAGTGAGACCCTTTGCAACTCAGTGAGGCCCTGTGTCAAAAAAATAAAGAATAAAAAATAGGCTTGGGGGTGTAACTCAGAATGCGCTTGGGTTCCATCCCCAGTTCCACAGAAAAATAAAAAAAGATTCAAGTCTTTTGTTTCTTAAAAAATTGTCTGTAGGTATCATTAAGAAACGTCATATTGTTATATATTCTGCATACGTGTTTGACAGGCAGAATGGCACCCAGTCCCTAATTCTTGAGTTCTGTAGATGTGTTACATTACAAGGCCAAGGATATCTTGCAGATATAATTAAAGTGAATCTTGGGTTATCTGAGCTTATCCAATGTAATGGAATGAGCTCTTAAAAGCAGCAAACTTTCTCTGGCTGGAAGCAGAAGAGAAGCCACAGAAAGAAACGTGTGAGACACCTGAAACATAAGAAAAACTCAAAGCACCGCTGCTGGTTTAAAGGTAGAGGAAACAGAGAGCCCGAAATTCAGGAGCTGAAGCTGACCCCGGGCTGACGGTCAGCAAGAATATGAGGTCTTCAGCCTTTGAGCCCCAGGAACGATTCCAGTGAGCTTGGAAGCAGAATCTCCCTCCAGCCTGTGGCTTAGAGGCTGGGAAGGCTGACTTCTTGACCTTGAGAGACTCAGAGCTGAGGAAGTCCAGCCTGACTCGGCTTCCAATTTGTAGACTGCGAGATAATACATTTGGGTTTCTTGAAGTTACTAAGTGTGGGGTAATCAGTTACAGCAAGAAAACTTCAGTTAGAAAACTAACTGAAGTCTTTTTTTCAAAAAATACATTGAGAATACTTTCTCCCAATCTTTTGTTTTTAGTGACGTTTGTTGATGAGTGGCCGTTTAAATTCATGTCATGTTTATCATTTTCTTTTTTACATCATTGGCTCACTATTTTGTTCTTGGAAACTTCTCTCTTACATGAGGTCTTCTTTCTAGGAGACTTGGGACTTTTTCAAAGTTATTAAGCTCTATCACACGGCTTCCAGAACTATTCAAGCATAATTGAAGTGTCAATTCATTGACTTGCCTGAGATCTAACATAATACACTGACATTAATGGGCCACTGGCTCCCTATACCTAGAATCATTAATTCTTACTTTATCAAATTGATTTTGGTCCATTTTCCCTAATTTTTCCTTCCCTTATAGTTTTGGAACGAGTCATTTAAATTCTAGCAAAAGTAAGCTATCTTAAGTACATATTTTCTTTGGCTCTCATTTATTGAATCTGACAGTGTAGGAAGTATTCCTGGAAATACTGTCTATCTTTAATTCTCATAATAACCCCGTGAGATGGGTATTACTAACACCACATTTACAAATGATGTTGAGCTGGATTAAAAGGAAATACAAACATCCTGAAAAATCTCTGGCTTTGGGTTTTGTTACTTTCCAACACTGCTCTCCACTAGGATGTTACTCTATATTTAAAGAGTTATCTTTGGAGTAGAATCTTATCAGGTTTACGCTTTAGTTTTAATTTTATTAGTTTTTATTGGTGCATTGTAGTCATACATGTTAATGGAATGCAAGATGGTGGAGGCACACATGCACACATCACTCATTCAGCCCTTGTCCAGCTCCCGCTCCCTTCCCTCCTCCTTCCTCTTTCTCATCTTTGGCTTAGTGATTGGCTTTGATATGTTTGTGAACACTTTAAATAATCTGTTTCTTATTTTCAAATTTTGGAGTTCTAAGATTTTTTTTTTGTGTGTAAATGTTTAGGCATAAAAGCTAAGGAAAAAATGGAGGAGGACGAGAGTATCCGCATGGTCTTAAAGGTATGCCTTTGAGATAAGGAAAAGAATGAGTAAGCATTGGGGAAGTAAGTCCTTGACACAGTGATCAAAAGTGACATCCTAACTGTGTGGTGTAAATGTGCAATACTCCATCTAGGAATGTATAACCTGAATCTAAACACGAGAAAATATCATACTCCAACTAATAAATATTCCTAAAAAGCAGAAGAAAATGTTTTTCATTTTTGTTTTTTAATCTTCTATTTATATTTTATTGCATTACAAAAATAATATATTTATTTGGTAATCTAGGCTCTAAGTTAAAATAAAATTCTGCAGTGTACTATTTATTTTCATGTGAAATAGATGTATCCTAACCAATATAAACTAGCATCCTTATTAGGCCAATAACCCAGTAAATCTAATTTTAATAGTTTCATATGCATTACAAGGTGGTTTTTGCATTCACTCATTTTAGGATTAGCACAAATCTCAAAAAAAAAACTGACCTTCATTTTTATCAAAACAAACCAGTGCATTAAAAAAAAACTCCTATTAAGAAGACAATTTGAAACACTGCCCCCAATTTTTACCTGATTTTGTTCTACAAGTTGCAGGTTCATCTTATCACAGTACATTTTTCTCAGAATCCAACACTGTAGCAGCTTCAGATACTGCCCAACTCCCTTTATAAGTAAACTAGTGTATTACATTCACAATATTTGAAAAATTGCTGATTTTACAAATGCAAACTGCATACATATTCTTTACAACACTCAGTAAGTTAAAGGACAAGGCTAGGGACTGATCCAGATTAAAGCTCAAGAGGCTGCTGTCTGCTCCTCGCATGGGACTGTGAGGGCCAGTTTTGCATGGCTCTTCCTAGCTGTTGTTCATTCAGTGATAGTGTTTTGGTTATAGTGGGAGTGTTTACAATCACAGAAATGACAAATGTTATGGAGGGGGTGGATTTATCCACCAAAGCACTGGCTTTTAAGCTTTTACCAGCGCACCGCTGGAGATCTGACAGCTAAGCACTGACTCTGCCATGTTAGACTAGATCCAACAGGAGACAAACTTGGGCTCTACTGGATCCTAGGCTGGCCCAATTGGGATGTATCTGCAGCAGAGGAAGAAGTATTGGCAACTGCCTGTGGTTTTGTCAGAGAATACCTCCTGAAGTATGAAGGGAAAAAACACATTTGAAAAGCAAATGAGACAAAATGCTCATGATATGCAACCTGGGTGAAGATCATATGAATTCTTGAGGGTTTGTTTTGTTTTGTTTTCCTTTTCTCGCAACTTTTCTATAAACTTAAACTTACTCTTTTTTTAAAAAAAAAAAGTTTAAAACATTCTAAAAAAAAAACAATAAACCAAAAAAACCCCACTATGGGTAATATGCTTTCAAAACAAAAGGTTCCCACCAGACATTTTATTACATGGAATCTGTTTTTAAAGACTGAAGACATCTCAGAGCCACTCAGAAACACCAAAGAAATTCTTGCCGCCTGGAATTTTTACGTTCCTCGGTGAATTTCCTACTTTGTCGCGTTTAGAAATTCAGAAGATACGGGCGGGCGCTGTGGATTTTAGATAGCCATGCTACCTGGATCAAAGATGGCTCAGAATCCCACCTGCGTTGGGCAAACAGTGCTAAGTGAAACTCAATCCATTGTAATTCATTCTCTTGAAATCTTTATAAAGAAGTTGCAAGAGAAATGCATGGATAATTACTGTTTATGCTCAAGGGCCAAATTTACCCCTTCCATGGGGCATGAAGGAAATGGTAATGAGAGTCTTTTGTGGCCCTGCCATTCACCAGAAGACAGCGCTTTCAAGCCCAAGGCTGGTTTAATTCCTTCTCACTGAACAGCAGTTGAGCAAGGTTGCCGGTGGAGTTTTATTTTCCTTATCTTTTCAGTAAAACTATTGGGTACAAGTGTTTGAAAGAATCAAATTACATAGAAAGGTAAAAGAAGAGAAATAGCAATTGTGTCCAATACGCGACCCACTAGCCCCATAGTTACGATGAATTATTTCTTGTGTCTTCTGCTTTCTTATCTTCTGGATAAGAAAATGCATATTTATACATGTAGCTGTTCTTCGAAATATATAGGCAATTCCCTACTTTATTTAGGGAATTTTTCCCTATAATAATGGATCTCAGTTTTCCATCAGCCCATTTGATAATTTACCTGGGGCATCCTTTTATTAGAAGGAACCATATGAAATTGTTGTTTCAATAGTTTGACTTGATAATGTCTCCTATAGAGAGACACAGAAATCTAGTCAGTTTTATATTTCTGGATGTTCAGATCGCTTACATTTTTTCATTACATGCAATGATAAAACAAACACTCTTAAACATGTATTATGGGATACTTTTGTGACTTTATAAAGATTCTTAGCAGAAAAATGTCTAGGTCGAAGAGAAGATACATTTTTTAATCTCAATTTTGTCAATTCGTTCCCCCAAAATGTCACACCATTTACAAAGACCCCAGTGATGCAGGTTGCTGACATGACACAGTTGTAGCTCAGTTACTTAATTTTTGTCAATGTTTCAGGTGAAAACATATTTTTATCTCTTCACCTTGATGGGCATTGTTACATAGGTGACTTTTAACATCTTATAGGTTCAATTGCTTTTTGTATTCATTTTTCTGCAAAAGTTGCCTTTGTTCAGTTTTTATACCCAATGATTTGTGGGTAGCATGTTAAAGTTCAAGAAATTAGATTTTTGGTTTGCTGATTTAAAACACTGAATGAAAGTACTGAGCATGACAAAAGTTAATAGGGGAAAAGGAATTTTTAGACTATGTCATAGCAGACACACAGTTTCTCTCTCTCTTTTGAAATTCTCTTATTGCTAATTTTTCTCTTGCTATCAGATTAAAAAATTTTTTTTCCTTAGGGATTCTATATTTTCTGTCTGACTTAGAATGACCTTTTCTACTCCAAACTGACTAAAATTCCAGCCCCGTTTTATTTTAATAATTCTGTGTTTTCTCTGTTTGCTTTCAAAGAAGCACATACCTTCCTACTTTTCCAGGAAAGTTCTGACTATAAATATTCCAACCTTCTTCATAGACTCGGTCACCTGAATTTGATTTCAAAAATAGCACACCTACCTCCAGTAACTCTGGTTGCTAGAGTATAGTTATGCTCTGGTTTACATTAATTAAACCTACCTCAAAATTATTCCTGTCTCCTCCTCCAACTCCTTCCTCTTGGTTTTTGCTCCCAAAATCAATTTTCCAATCATTTAGTTTCCCAGAAGATGATCCCCCTGCGTGGGAACACAGCTAGACTCATGCCTCCCCCACACTCAGAGTCAAAGCTCAATTTATATTCTGGTGCCAAGCAACGTTTTCTGAAAACTGGGTTTCCCCTCAACATTCCAGACTAGCAGACCTGGGCCCTCACTTGCTTTGGAAGCTGGACATTAAGGTGACTTGGAATTACAGGTTAGGCGAGGGGGTAGATCCCTCTCCCCTAATTTAAGCTTCTCTCTGAGGAATGGTCCAGATAGTTGGCCCACAGAAGTCAAAAAAAGTATCCAGGTGACAAGAGCTTCCTTGGGCCAAGCAACGTGCAAGCTCGAAAGTGGGGGTTGGTGGTGGTTTTTGTGTTTACTGTTTGTTTTCTGGCTTCTTTTGCAAGGGAGTTAGTTCATTGGCCCTGCGCAGCCCAGCTCTCATTTAAGGAAAGGTTCGTGGGCGTCTTGTGGACTCTGTTGCACATGTCTCTGCACTACGTCTATGACTTGCAAAAACAACCTTGTGGGATACTAATTCTGTCTTTGGTTTCTTTTTCATATCAAATACTGCCAGCTTGGCCTTAAATGTGTGCCAGATGCGCGAGGGTTTTACGACGTGATACCGTTAGGAAGTCTGTGTCGAGTCGCGCTGGCTGTGAGCTGGCTTCTGCACTTGGAGCAGCTCCTGTCGCTGATGGCGGCTACAGCAAAAGCTTGGGAGCTTGACAGCCTCGGGGGGGGTCCTTGGCTGGTAGCACCTGGCAGTGGCGGGCCCTGAGTCCCAGGGCTGCAGGTCCCTGCTCTCCTGGGCAATGGCTGGGTTTTCTTGTCCCAGGAAGACTGGCAGTGTGCTTGCCTGAGGGAGGGACTCCGAAGTGGCATCATCCAGTAGCACAGGTTGGCTCAGGATCCAGGGTGGCCGCCCCCATACATAATGGGGCACTGGCCCAGCTAAGGGGGCATCATCCCAGCTGTGTAAAAAATCCCGAACACAGATAACTCGGAGATAAAACTGAAGACACACACACACACACACACACACACACACACACACACAAAAAAAAAGAAAAAGAAAAAGAAAAGAAAAGAAAAGAAAAGAAAAGAAAGATTTAAGGAGAAAAAAGAATATTGAAGTGAAATGGACTGTTTTTGACACTGAAATATATGGGTGATTTTTTCAGTTCAATATATATATTTTATTAGAGACACAGTTTAAGCATTATAAGCGTATGCTACTTTATATAAAAATATTTATAAATATCTGTTTATAAATGTATATGAATAAACATTAATATACTACAAATATGTTATATAATTACACATATTTTATTTTTCTTATACTGCCTGAAATCTGCTGAAACAATGGTAACAATTAGGTGCTTGTTTTTCATTTTAACCAAACTTTATTTCTTTTCTAACTGTGATCACAGATTTACTACCAAGTAAGCCGGGCTTGGTAATCCCCGCGCTTGTAATCCCCGTGCTTGGTAGGCTGAGACAGGAGGATCGCACGGGTTCGAAGTCAGCCTCAGCTACTTAGTGAGGCTCTCGGCAACTTAGTGAGACCCTGTTTCCAAATAAAATATAAAAAAGGTCTGGGAGTATAGCCCGGAGGTAGAAAAGCCCCTGGGTTCCACCCCCAGTACCACACACACACACACACACACACACACACACACAAAAGATTCACTACCAAGTAATACTAAAAAAAAAAAAAAACCCAAAAACCCTACACTTAGAAATTGAATCAATATTATGAATCTATGAAATTCTGAATATTCTCAAATTTTTGAAAATCTAAGGATAGCCAGTGTCAGCGTGCAGGTTCTATAATTTGCTGGGAAGATCTGACTATTGTAATTCTGAATCCTGTTTGCTGTTTTTCTTTTTTCTTTTTTTTTTTTTAACAAGTACTACTCAAGGTGAATTTGGTTGTACCAGAATATTTAGTAATACTGATACTGGTAAATACGGATGGAAGATAATCATAGAGAAGGTTAGCAATGCAGCTCAGACATTATTTCTATAATAAGGTATTTACAAATTTCAGAGCAAAGACAGAGGTTTATACATGAATCATACCGATATACCAAAGACTGTTTTTCAGCTGTGGTGGGCAGTGACTCCATTTCCTGTTACAGGGTCAAAACCTCTTGCTAATAGCCTGTAGTCTCCCACACCTCTGTGGCTCCAAAAAGATTTATAACCCTTGCTGCCCAGTACTGTATCTAGTAAGGGGGGAAAAGTGCATACTTCTCAACTTGGAGTAGAGCTAGAGAAGACATTCTCTTCCCTTTCTTTCCCTTTTTATATTTGTGAATGCCTTCCGGAGAAGAGCTGCCCACGACAGCCTTCTTCAGTGATGAAAATGTTCTGTATCAATACTGTCTACTATGGTAGCTCCTGACCACATGTGGCCATTGTGACTTAAGAACTGCATTTAAAATTTTACTTTAATTAATTTAAATTTAAATAGGCACATGTGGCCAGTGGCTGTTATGTTAGAGAGTGCTGTTCTAGATAAGAGCTTCGGCTATTCTTCCAATGAGGATTAACTTGGGAAAGTCATCAGCTATCAGTGCTTCCTGAATACAGCACAGGTAAAATAAAATAAAGAAGACATTTTGATTTTCCTGAATTATATTAGGCAACACTCCCTAGTACCCAGTTTCCCCATAATGGACTAAGGTAAAAATAATCGATTATAAAGGAACAAGATTTTCTAAAATGCATAATTTCATAAATGAATCCATCACTTAAAGGTTTTCTTCTTTCTTTTTTTAGTGGGTGCACTGTATTCATACATCATAATGGGATTAAAAAAAAAAAAAAAAACGTTTGTAGACATATGATCCAGTTAGCCCCTACCCGATCCCCACCCCGTTCCCTCCCCGTCCCTCCTTCCCATGCTTGGCTTAGTGGTTGACATCTAGTATTATAGCAATTTATCCAAAATTAACAATTATAATCTCACATAACAGTTTCATTTGTCTGATATCAAGCTTTTGATGACTTAAAGATAACATTTCAATATTTCTTTTTGCTTTCTTTCTTACCAGAGGATATTTTTTCTTTTCTTTTTTTTAGGTGAAACTATCATACATTTATATACTTATTTTTCAGAGAAAATCTATCCTAATATGGAATATGGACTCTAGATACCCAAAACGATCTCAAAAAAGAACAAAGCTAGAAGATGTATATTTTCTGATTTCAAACCTTATAAAGGTACAATAATTGAAACAGTGTAGTACTGTTATAAAGGCAGATATATAAACCATTGGAGTTAAATAAAAGCCTAGAGATAAATTCTTCCATATATTGTCAAGTTATTTTTGACAAGGTATCCACGAACATTTGATGAAGGAAATAATAATCTTTTAACTAAATATTGTTGAAACATAATAATTACATGCAAAAGAATAAAATTGGACCCTTACCTAATCCCATATACAAATATTAACTCAAAATAGATAAAAGACCTAAGTATAAATCTTAAGACTATAAACTTTTAGGAGAAAATCTGGGTCATAAAACCTCACAACACTGAAATTGGCAGTGATTTCTTGGATATGATTTCAATGGCACAGGCAACAAAAGGGTAAACAAACTCCCTAAAAAATAAAAGCATATTGTATATCCAAAGACAATATAAACTGAGTTAAAAGTTACTGATAGAATGGGATAAAATATTTCCAAATGCTATATCTGAAGGTATATTAATATTCCAAATAGAAATCCTAACAATTAGCAACAATAAAGACAAACAATACGATTTAGAAATAGGTAAAAGACTAACATATATAATGAATCTCCAAATATAACCAATCATATTTGACTGTTGGATGGAAAATCTTGTTTCTCTGGTTCTGGTGTGTGTTACCTATTTCTTCTTTGTAGTTAATCTCTTTGAGTATTTTCTCTAGCGCTGGTTTTGAAGACATAAATTCCTTCAGTTTCTGTTTGTCATGGAAGCTTCTTATTTCTCCATCTAATTTGATAGAAAGTTTTGCTGGGTAGGAAATTTTTGGCTGGAAGTTGTTTTCTTTCAGAGTTTGGAATATGTTACTCCAAGCCCTTCTGGCTCTCATGACTTGGTTTGGGAAGTCTGGAGTGATTCTAATTGGTTTGCCTCTGAATGTCACTTGGCTTTTTGTTTTTGTTGCCTTTAAGATTCTCTGCTTGGCTTCCACATTGGTCATTTTGACAATTATGTGGCGTGGGGATCCTCTTCTCTGATCCTGTCTAGAGGGGGTTCTATAAGTTTCCTGGACCTGTGTATCAACCTCTTGCTCTATGTTTGGAAAATTTTCTGCTATTACTTCCTTGAAGAGATTGTTGATCCCTTTGGTTTCACCTTCTTTTCCCTCCTCTATTCCAATTATTCTTAGGTTAGCTCTCTTAAAATGGGCCCATATTTCTTCAATGTCAGATTTCTGCTGTCGGATTTTTTTTTCTAAATTAGAAACTATGTGTTCATTTTTGGAGTGATCATCTTCTAAGAGCGATATTCTATTCTCCATGTGGTCTAATCAGTTGTTTGTACTTTGAATTGAGGCCATTAATTCATTGATTGCATCCTTTATCTCTTTTTGGCTCTCTCTGAATTCTTTTCGAAACACCTCTATTATTTCTACAGTTATTTTCCTGATTTGATCTTCTAGAAATCTCTGAATTTCTGTTTTATCAGGTTCTGATGTTGTGGGGCTGTGGGCATTCATTGCTCCATTGTTATTCCTCTTTCCCTTGATTTCGGAAGTTTGTGCCTTCTCTGGGTTCTTCCCTGGGTCACTATGACTTCATATAAGGTGCTCTGGATCTCGAGTCTGTAGTATCTCAGTCACCACTACTCCTTTACTGGATTGTATCGCAGAGTCTCAGACCCAGGGAGTGAATCGAGGCTGCATTAGACCATGGGGGGTGCCAGGTTGGGCATTTTCCTATGGTGTGATATCTCTGCCACCACCACTCCCCCACTGGGTCAAGTCCCTGAGAGTGCAGTGCTGAGATTTCTCCTCTAGGGGCCGCAATTTGACTCACTGTTGTTAAGTGCGCTTATGGAGCTGTAGTGGACTCGGTGAATTCGCTGCTGGTGCCGCCGGTGGCAATATGGCACCACTGCCACACCCTCAGCCTTGAGGCTGGTATATTTCTTCTCTGGTTTTGAGCTCTGCTCTGAGTCCCTGCAGGGTGTGCTGAGCCCAGCCCCTGGGAGCTTTAGACGCTCCCTGCGCTGAAAAATCTGCCGAATCCCTCCTGGCTGTTCCACAGCCGCTCACCTCGGCTCGCTGTCTGCAGCTCCTTTCTGGAGCCTGGTGGACTGCTGAGTACGTTGGTCTGGTGCCAACTGGTGAGCTTGCTGCTGCCGCTGGCAATATGACGCTGCTACTGCGTCCTCAGCTGTGAGGCCGGCGTATCTCCTCTCTGGGTCTGAGCTCCGTTCTGAGTCCCCCTCCTCTCTGGGGCCTGGTGCTGCAAGGGAACATGGCGCCTACACCGATTTTCTTCTTTCTGAAAGATATTTATATTCATCTGGTGTGGCCTTAAGTCAGGTTGAGTGTAAATATCAAAGCCTCTTATATTTATCCCCAAGTATGTCATTATAAATTGCATGTGGCAGGTTTTACAGGGAAGGGATTTTTCCTTCTATGATTTAGTACTCTGCATTTGCCTTTGTCCAAATCTTGAGGGAGTCGGGGGAATGCATGGACTTACTCTTGGAAAGATATTCTGCAATTGGTTTGCTTCTAGCTCTGGGAAGAGCAAAGGATTTTTTGTTTTTGTGTTTGTTTATCCCTCTCATGTGCGATCCAAGATGACTGATAGTATCCCAAACAGTCTATCACCCAAAATATGTGTTCTGTTTCCAAACGAGTGGTCTTTAAACATGTTAACTAGCAGCCACCAAGGTGTAGATATCTCATAAAGAAACATAAGGATAATGTAAGAGGTACCTAACATATTACATGCAATAAATAAATATAGTTTGAATTCCTGGGCACTGATTTTATTTCCAGACTACAGAGTATATTGCAAGAAGTGGAAAACAGAGCACTGAAATCCATAGGGTAATTTCAGGGTTGTTTCATGGGCCTTGCTAAGAAGCTATAGTTAATAGGGAGCCACGGGAGGCTTTAGGCAGAAGGTATTTACATCTGATTTGCATTTTAGATAAATTATACTGGAAGTTTGGTGGGCGAAAGGCTTGTTATGGTCAGTGTAGGTGAGAGGTGGTGAAGACCTAGGAGAGCCTTGGTGAAGCTGGGGTTTGGGGACAGAAAGCAGTGGAGTGACTGGGACATACTGGTGGATCAAAGTGGCCAGGATAGGGGTCCGTGAGCTAGAAGAGGAGTGAAGGAGAACCACTGGGAAGATAGATACTGGTGCTGAAAATGTGACTATGAGCCGCGGGGAATAAACATGGTGGAAGGAAAGACAGTGGGCTTCCAGTTCCTGGGGATGGGTCCTCAGGGCACTGGCTGGAGGACTGGAAACACAGAGGGGTTAGAGGTGATGTCTGGTAAGGATAAAGAGGCCATCGCAGAGGCTGAAACGATTGTCCAGGCAGCAAGTTACCTATGAGGACCACCTGTGCATTCTTCAGCCTGCTCCTCCTTCTCCACCCCCCTTTCAGACTGCACATCTTCTTGTCCTTCAAAACTCAGCTTACATGCCTGCACTGTAGAAACACTTGCTCTGGCCTTGATGGCCCCAGCCAAGCTACCTGGGGTGCTACCCCAGCAGCCCCCACCGCTCCAGCAGGACCCACGTGCCTACTTCCCTGGTTGGGCTGCAAGGCCTCCCCGCTAACCTGCTGGAAGCTTTGCTCCGAGGATCCTGCATCTTCATCTCTCTCTGTATTCCCGCCTTCTGAAAAATTCCTTCTGCACATGGGCTCCATGCTGTGTCTTCTTTTAGCCAATGGAACGTACCTAACTTGATTTCAGCAAAAGCTTAAAAGTGCATGTATACTCTGATTTTCTTTAAAATAATTTCTTTGGAGGTTACTAGGGGTTAAACATAGAGGCATCTTACCTATGAGCTTCACACCCATCCCTATTTTATTTTAATTAATTAATTTATTTATTTGCAGTACTGGGGATGGGACCAAGGAGCTTTGTCCCTCTGAGCCAGGCCTGTTTTTTATTCTTTATTTTGAAACAGGGCCTTGCTAAGTAGCTAAGGCTGTCCATGAACTGTGATCCTCTAGTCTCAGCCTCCTGAATGCTGGGGTTACAAGCGTGCACCATCACATCTGGCTCCTGTTTTATTTTTTATTTTCTGTTTTAACACAGGGTCCCTCTAACTTGTTGAGGCTGGCTTGGAGCCTGCAAACCTCCTGTCTCAGCCTCCCAAGTACCATATTACAGGTGTGCATGGCTGTGCTGATGCATTTTGAATTCCTTAGACTCCTGTGGCTACAAGCAGACATGTGCAAGCTCCCCAACTGGAGAAGGAGGGGCAGTTACCTGGCACAGCTCCAGTGCACCCGAACCAAAGCTATTCTAGAAAAGTCAAAGCCTCACTGACCTGACCACTGAGTTCATAAGTACTGAGTTTGGGGTATCCTGTCTTAGATATCTTTTCAGCTCCAGCCTATTAATCCAGCACTTACCATACAGCGGGTGCTCCACAAATATATCTTTCAGCTGAAAAGGCTGGAAGAGGTGGCATGAACCCATGTGCAAAGTATTTCTCTTTTTCTTTCTACCAGTCATCACAAATATGCCCCCAAGTTTCCAGGTGACTTCTGCTTCTGACGTCTCGGGAGCTGAGACTACAGGGAATTCAGGCATGCATGGCGAGGTTGGAAATCCAGAGGCAAGGCAGATGGCTTTTTTCTTGGCCTGCTGCCCCACGCGTGGTGAGCGCAGTGGCCCTGCCAAAGTGGCCGCCGCGGTGTGGGAGCCCGGCTCTCCCGCCATAAATTACCCAGAGGCAGGAAGGAGCAGGGAGTCAGTGGTTTCAGCTACCTACTAGTCCATTTTTGTTCTTGCTTTTCAGTTAGTGATCTGTAAAATTTATTGCAAAATTAAGCTCGCTGCTCCAGAGTCAATAATATTCCTGGTGCCAGGTGGTGTAATAATTCACAGAAAGGGCAGAAGTTGGAGGGAAGGAGACTGATTTAGGAAGTAGACTTCCAAGCCCTATTTGCTGCTGCCTGTTTCTGGCTGCTAAAGGTCAGGTAAGTAGAGGGCTAAGGTTACAGCCTTATAATATCCTTGGAGGGCTAGAGTTTCTACTGGGTTTGAAACTTAAAACAAAACTGTTTCTTTTGCATGATGGATTTCTTGTATTCTTCCCATCTCTGTTTCCATTTTAGTATAAAAATAGAAACATCCAATTTCATATTTTGTTTCTGGCAGCCCAAAGAAGAGGTCCTGTTGAAAACTTGGCATTGTGCGAGCTTTCTATGGTGCTTTTCAGTACATAACATGAGTCTCTGCATTGGAGGGCCCGTTGAGATCCCTCTAATCCAGCGTCTTCATTTATAGATGCAAACACCAAGTTTTAGTGTGGTTAACAAGTATTCAGGTTCTAATTAGATTCTGACTTGAGAACAAAACCTTTATTTCTAGGTGATGTTCTAACTTGGTCACCTGACATTTTGCTACTGAAAGGACTTCAATTTATCACTTTGGCCTTTCTCAATTACTTATAATTTATATAGTTTTTTTGTGTGTGGTACTGTGTTTTGAACACTGGAAAGTGCTTTCTCTTTGTTTAGAAATAGGTTGCTGAGAGCCTTTCTAAGTTGCTGAGGCTTTCTTCAAACTTGGGATCCTCCTGCCTCAGCCTCCCAAGTACTGGGATTACAAGTGTGTGCCACCATGACCATCTATATAGTGTATTTTAAAATGTGTCTCTTCATCTTGTATTCTGTAAGGAGTCTTCCTCGTGTGGGTATGGTTAACCTAAGAGGACCGCAAAACTGTGTTTCTGTTTCAGCTTTAATGGATGAAGTGTTGCCACCAATTTACTTTTTTAAAATTATTTTTATAAATTAAGTCTGTGGTATGATGATTGAAATGCTGTATTTGGTGATTCTCCATGGTTTCTTTCTTGAAAAGCCTACAGAATTGTCATTGAAACTTGGCTGCAAATTTCGTATTTTGGGGGAGCCACTTAGCAGCTGGGAATTATGCCCTATAGGTTAAATGTGTATAGATTTCTTATTTGGCACTTCCATTGACACTTTTAGAAAATATAAAGGGAATGTATTTATATTTTTAAAATACTTCTCAGTTCTTTATTGGAGTTGAAGTTTTAGCCACCAGCTTGAAAATGACTGTAAAGCTCCCATGGAAAGGAATTGCTTTGATGTTTTCAAAGTCAAGAAAGAATTTTACACCTCTCTGAGTAGCCCTTGACTGCAGCTGAAGAATGTACATCTCTGGAGAGGTACCAATTACAGCTAATTGTTGATGATCTGATTGACCATCCTGAGCTCTTAGAGTTCCTAATTGAATTGGATGTTGTCTTCATCCTATGAAGATTTTTGTTTAGTTGTATATTGTGGATTGGAGGAGCTGGCTCTTTCTGTGTTTGATCACAAGGACAGTCACTATAATAACCCAAAGTGGGCTGTGCAAATCCACCCCTGCTACAAAATTCCTCCCTGATCACCCTTGTAAGTCACGGGTGGCTCAGAGGAGGTGGTTTTCCGACATCTGGGAGGGAATGTCAGTCCCACTTCTCCAGAGCCTGTGCTTCCCTGGCTCTTTGTGTGTGTGGGGGGGTGGGGTGGGGTGGGGGGGTGGAAGGGACCTTGGAACCAGAACTTTGTGAAGCTTTGTTATCTGTCCTGAGACTGGGCATGAAGAGCTTGGCTTCTGGATTAACCAAGACCATAAAACTGAGCCCAAAGTCATTAAAACTCAAGAGTTTGTGATATATGCTAATTGTGTTAAGTTATTGATGGAAAACATAAAAAAATGGTGTTTTTGTGCTACTGAGGATGGAACCCAGGGGCTTTCTACCTCCGGGCTACACTCCCAAACCTATCTTTATATTTTATTTGGAAACAGGGTCTTGCTAAGTTGTTGAGAGCCTCACTAAGTAGCTGATTCTGCCTTCGAACTTGCGCAATCCTCCTGTCTCAGACTCTTAAGTACTGGGGTTACAAGTGTGTGCCACCGCATCCAGCTAAAACTGGTTTTTTTGAAAGTCTCCAGTTTGTGTGAATTTTATGTCTAAGCTAATTAAACATCTAAGGTTTGAGTCAAAACTCAAGTGAATGAAGAATCAGAAAGCAAATTAATTTGGCATAGTTAAGTAATCAAGAAAATGGATACACAGCCCAGTGACATTTATTCTGATATACCAAAAATGAAACGACCCCAAAGACCATCATCTTTTCAATTCTATGTACCAGTATGTTCGAAAGATAGCTGGCAGGTTCTTTTCAAAAATTGGATATGATGCTGACTATGTATATTAAGTCATATCAAAGTAGGAATTGTCTATTCTCAAAAAAGCTTGTAATTCTGCTACCTTTTTTTTAGATCTGTAGTAAGCACTCTATGATTTCCCATATGAAGCAAAATTGACGTAAAGCAATCACACCCTTACCCAAATGTTATTCAAAAATTTCAACTAAATTGTCTTCATTATCTCATACACACCAGCCACCTAATTCATTCATCTGCCTAGCACCGGAGGCATTTAACTTCAAAGTGTCAGCCAGGATGAAGAGCAGAAGAAAGTTGTGGCATTTTTTCAACAAGTAAACAGCCAGTTGTTTGCAACTGACTGTACCTGGAGGAGGTGTATGGGTAGACTACACTGTGCTAAAAGGTAGGTCCTTTGGAACAGGGATGCCTCAGCTCAATTCCTGCTCTTCAACTTACGAGCTATTTATATGACCCCAGGCAAGTTATTTCCACTGTTTGAGCCCCATCTATAAAATGGGATGATAATTTCACCCGTCAGGAGGAATGTGGATGAAACAGCAAGACCCTGTTTCAAAATTAAAATAAAAGAGCACTCGGGATATAGCTCAGAGGTAGAATGCCCCAGGGTTCAATCCCCAGTACCACACACCCACACAAAATGTTTCTACTCTGATTTTAGTAGCCTTTGGTAATCTCATGGTTACTGTAGGAATACTTGAGGCATATACTAAAAGAATTCAAAATAAGGGTCCAGTTATCATTGCTTGCTTTCTGTTTTACAGCATGTAGCTCAGGACTCATCACAAAGGTATCATTTTGTCACTAGGTGTGAGAGAACCAGCTGTTGTTCACAGTGCCTCCAGAAGGGACCTCTATCTGCATTAAAAAGACAAAAATGAGGTGTACAAAGAAGGTAATTTTAAAAAGCTAATCACATCTTCTTCCAGTAGATAGCCTTTCCAAAATGTCTTAATCTTCCTTGTCTGTCCATGCCCAGAAGTCAGAGAGGAATTCCTAGTGACCACGGACTTCACCTGCAAGACATAGAAGGTTAGTGCACAGTATGACTTTCTGGTGCCCATGTTGAGATTTTCACACCTAAATGACCAAAGCCATGTAAGTGTGGAACACATCCGCAGGCAGCCGTCTGCCTAATTCCCATCACTGGATGGGCCAGTGGTAAAAGTGTATTTTGGAGAATGAAAGCAAAAGCCACTAATGATTATTCAAGACAGCAGAAACTGATCATCCTACATAAATTAGGCTGAATTAGTAAAGAAAAACTGCACAATAATTAAAAACTGGTTCCGTGATTAATTTTTTAAAGAAAAGAAGAAAGCAAAGAAGGAATGATTTCATTGCTATAATATTTAGAAACACTTTATATCCAACTCAGTGTGGTACCAGTATTAGTAAGTGGCATTCTCATTTTAAGGATAAGAAAACCAAGGCTTCAGGTCTGAGAAAGTAGAGGCATGTGCTCCTGGATGCAATATAATATATTTTGGGGAGACACTGACTTTGGAGCAGTTAGAAATGATTGAAATAATGGACCAAAACAAATAAAGAAATGAACACATAAGTGGGTGAACGAATGAATTCATAACATAGTAAAAACAGTCAAGAATGCCTTGCTCATAAGATGAGGAGAATGCGGCACCCATGTCCATCTGAATCTTCCAGTTTGGAAAGGCTCACAGTTGATTTACATTTCCTGCACCTATTGTACTTCTATGACACCATGGAAATGAAAGCTAGTCCCATGAAGAAAGAAAGCTCAGGGCCATTACTGTGGGACTATCTATCTATCATCTATCTATCTATCTATCTATCTATCTATCTATCTATCTATCTATCTATATCTATACCTTCCCTGCCATATGTTTAAAAGCTGAAAAGAGTTTCTACACTTTCATCTGGCAATTTCACCTCTAACAGTGCATTTTAAGGAAACAGAGCTGAACCTCTGTACCCCTTGTAAGTAGTGGGAGGTAGGATGTCTTAGGGAGGGGGTGAGAACTTTGGCTGGAGGCTTTCCTCAGCTAAAGGCTCTCCCCACACACAGACTCTGGTAGCTGTATAACCTTGAGGAAATCGCTTTATGCTCTCTGATTCATTGTTTCCTCATATGAAAATGGGGATTAATAATTATCACCTTCTTACTGTCATGGGTATTGTGGGCATCAGTGAAATAGGTACCGTTTAGCCTTTGGTATCTCATCTTTGAGAACCCCCCACTGTCTGCAGAGTGATGCTTTTTCATGACAACTGGATCTTCTTAGAACTGTATTTATCTTAGAGATATAATTAAATTACAAATAAAATATGTTCAGGGTTTTCTTTGTTCCTTGCACTATATTTTATAAAGCAATATCCATTATACTTTCTTATCTTGGTCCTCTTGCTTTGAGGTCTGATTTATTTTTGGTGTGTTTGATGAATATATCACAATTTACTTTTGGGTGGACTCTTGCATTTTTTTCCAGTTTGGGGCTATTACAGTCATGCTATTATGGCTATTCTTTTAACATTTATTCTGGGTCACACAAGGTAGCTTGTCTTGGTTATATATAAAGTAGAATTGCAGGGTCAGGTGTATGCACATCTTTGACTTTCTGAGGCAATGCCCAACTGTTTTCTAAACCTGGAGTATCATTTTACTGCCACTCATTCTACACACACAGAGGTATATGTCTTTAATTGTCAGACTCAGCAGCAGACACAGTCAGTGCCCCACCCATATACTCTGGCACTCAGCGTTTTCACGCATGACCAAACCAAGAGCTTCTAAGAGCAAGCACCTGCACCTCTGTGCCCGAGGGCTTTCCTTTAGTCTCAGACCCCACTTAGCTCACAAGTGGAATGAGCTTGACATGCCCACGAATTAACCTTCTCCCCACCTGCCCTTGGAGGCTGCCCTCAACAAATCCCTAAGTACAATGACATACAATAACTCTATCTCCTCTTCCCTCTAGTGCAGTACACCCAATATCTCCTGGCATTTTTTCAGGGGCAAAGCTCCATTGGCTTGCAGCAATAACTTGCTCATAAAGAAGACTTTGTTGACCTTCTTCTCTTCCCTCTCTCACTTCCCCATGTCTACATTAGTATTTCCAAGGGTGATGAACTATTTGCATTTGAATCCATCTGTGATGGTTTGAATTTAGAATGCCTCCCTCTCCCAAGCCACAAGGAAACAACGCAGTAATGCTGGAAGCAAGGCTTGGCTGCTAAAGAAGAGTCCCTGGGGCTGTGGCCTTGTGGACTAAGTAGTCTCTTCTCCCTTTGCTCTTGCTCTGCTTCCAGCCTCTGTGAGGTGAGAGTAGAGTCCTGATCTCTCCCTATCTCTGTTTCCCACCCACCGCCATGCCCTGAGCTCTGCAGACCTGGCCTGACATGGACTGAACCTCTGAAATCTCCAATCACTGTGAACATAAAAATCTTCCTTCCTCTAAATTGTGTATTCAGTCATCTGGGGTTATAGCAGTGAGAATGTTGATGGGGACACCATGGACACTTTTCTGCATTTATGAGTCTGTCTACTGCCCTATCTTCCCCGACAGCCTGGTGGCACTTATTTTAACATCACTCTTCTCATGTGGCAGTGCATTCCATGGTGAATGTAAGTCTGTGAGGGCAGGCCCTCCATGTGTTTCCAGGGTCAAAAACAGTTCCTGGGATGTAGAAGGTAGGTGCTCAGTGTTTCCTAGGTTATAGCAGTCTCCAAGAGTATCAGGTGAGTCAAAAGACCACACTGAAAAAGAGAAGCAAAGGTGAAAGTTAATATAGGGGGATGGGAGTACTGGAGTATCTTAAAGGTGGGCAGGGCATGTGCAAAGGCCCAGCAATGGGAATGTCCTTGAAACTTAGATCTTTTATAAAAAAAAAAAATAAGAGCTGAGCATGGTGGCACATGCTTGTAATCCCAGTACTTGGGAGGCCGAGACAGGAGGATCATGGCTTGTGGACAACCTCAGCTACTTAGTGAGGCCTTCTGCAATTTAGGAAGACACTGTTTCAAAATAAAAAAATAAGGCTGGGGGTTTATGTTGGAGGTTTCTTTCTTTTCCACTTATTTTTTTCTCCCATCTGCTGCCTATTCAATCCACTCCAAATCTTAATATTTTATAAGCGTCTCACCCAAAGGATCACCTTTGAATTGAGAGCATGTTGCTGATGTTATAGTGTGCCAGTGAGCTACCTGCTGGATTTAGAACTCTCATGCATTTGAAGCCATATTTTGTTCTGAGAAGTGCATTGACAGAGACTACCAAATGGAAAGCATTTGAAATTTAAGTAGAAGAAAGACAGACTAGTGAATCATATATAAGGTAATTCTAAAAGGTCCAAAAGAAAAAAATCCTATGATATTTGGAGTATAATATTGTACTAGAAATTTCAAAAGTCTTGCATTTAATTATTGTCTTAATGAATCCAAATTGATGCATCAGGAGTTAGAAAAACAATTAGTCACACAGGTGATTAAAAGAGCCAAGAAATTAAACTTTGGATATTGAGGCAACCTAAATATGAAACCACAGGAAACTATTATACCATATGATTTTGAAGAATAAAGAAAAGGGGTCATATCACCAGAGCTTGGAAACCAGGTTTCGCAGTGGTGGCTGGAAGAATGGTGGACCTTTTCTTGAGGGAGGCAGAGTAGGCTCCAGCCAGAGAATTAGCTTCATCTGCCCAACCCCTCCCTGCCATTCTTGCTCTAGTGCCTGTCATTGATTGAATCCAAAAGGAGGTGTGTTGATTAGGAAGCTTGGGAACCAGACCAGGGACAGCCCGCCATGATTCAGAACGAAGAGGAGAAAGATCAGTGAATTGATTTGAGGCCAAGCCCAAGACCAACAGGCAAAGAAACAGATGAAAAACCAAAGTGCAAGGACCTTAGAGAGCGGAGCTTTCTTTGAGGCCGTAGGTATTTTACGATTGATGGCACATTACCTGTTTCTTTCGTAGAACTCTGTAACACTCTGCTTAGGAATAAAGCCTTTACATGCCAACACCTGCTTGCGCATCACTTTCTACCAGTGTTGTTAAGGGTTGTCATGTTTTCGACTGCCTGTGTAAACATCTGAATGAGGAGCTCCAAAGTTCTTCTTTAGTATTTAGAATTGTGTAACCTGGTTTTGATTACAACTTGGAGCTTTGCACAGATAAAAATAATATGCCATTTTAAAACTGCAAGAAGAGCTGGGCATGGTGGTGCAGGCTAGTAATCCCAGCACTTGGGAGGCTGAGACAGGAGGATCGGGGTTCACAGACAGCCTCAGCTACTTAGTGAAGCCCTTTGCCAGTCAGTGAGACCCTGTTTCAAAATAAAGAATTAAAAAAAATAGGACTGAGGGTGTAGCTCGGAGGTAGAATGCTTCTGGGTTCCATCCCCGGTACCACACACACACACACACACACACACACACACACACACACACACTGCAAATAGCAGAAGATATAATTCCTAAATTATAGAAGAAACAGTTTATTTAGTCAAGGTATTGGAAGGTCAAAGTTAGGATGGGTGTCAGGAGAGATTTAATAATGACTCCATTTCTTCATAATTCTCCTGGAATTTTTCTCACCTATATTTATGCCTTGTTCTTGGCCTTGGTTTCTTAATATTGTCAGATTTGCATATTAAACTCTGAATATTAAGCCATACATCAAAAAGTTATATTATGTCAAACCCTTGGGAAAATGTCTTAAGCTGTGTTCTACTTTTACAACTTCTGAATTAGTCTTTACTTCTTCTTCTTTTTTTTTTTCTTGGTACTGGGGTTCCTGGAAGCCTTTCTACCTCCAGGATACACTCCCATGGGCTACACTGTCAGACCTATTTTTTAACTTTTTTATGTGGAAACAGGGTCTCTTAAGCCAGCGAGGCTGGCTCTGAACCGGCGCCATCCTCCTGTCTCCGCCTCCCAAGCACGGGGATTACAAGCGTGCGCCACCATGCCTGGCAGTCTTTACTTCTAGGTACAGGGTTACTTAGATATATCTCTGGGACTGTAACTGTAGATACCACTTCTCAGTCCTCAGGACTGTCTCCAGACAAGGGGAGGGGAGGTTGCCAAGGGAGACAAGCGTAGTGTTGTTCATAGTTACAGACTTATCTGCATTCTCACAAGTCTCATCTGCCTGGAACAAATATCTAGCAGGTTTGGACTTGAAAACTGTGGTTAAAATGTTGTTGGGGAGGCGGGCGTGGTGGCACACACTTGTAATCCTAGCATTCGGGAGGCTGAGACTGGAGGATCGCGGTTTGCAGACAGCCTCAGCTACTTAGTGAGGCACTCTGCAACTCAGTGAGACCCTGTTTTAAATTAAAGAATAAAAAAATACTAGGGCAGGGAGTGTAGCTTGGAGGTCGAATGCCCTTGGGTTCCATCCCCAGACCTGCAAAAAAAAAAAAAAAATGTGCTGGGGTGAGAATACATCATTCTTTGATCTGAAAAATTCCTCCCTGACTTTAACCACTTCACTTTCTTCCTTCTCTGGGAAGTCCTGCTTCTTTAAGGTCATGTTTTGATCTCAACAAATCATTTAAAGAAATAGGTCCCATTGCCCCTATCTTCTGTATGTCTGTCTTTTGCCTTTTGGGCACTTGCTATATCCGACCTTGCACTGTTACTAGACCAAGAAGACATGATCGCTCACAGTTTACACTAAGCTTCACAGGACGCTTGTATCAATTACCCTTATCTTTTCTATTAGGAGTGCATAGGACATAGAAAATGAGTCTGATAGATGATTGCCCTGATCCCTGACTACCTCTTCTGAACACAGCATATGCCAAATAAATTCCACTAAGTGAAAGCAATAAAAATATTCCACTGGAATGGTAAAATTTGCCCCAACACAATAACTACCTACGTTGGAATCTCATATCTACTCTCTCATCTCCATCCAAATTACATAGTCAGCCTTATCTCTTCCCTCTAATTACACCCCCTCTTGACCTGTAAATGATGGGAATACCTCGCTGACCTTTGCTGAACTGGTTTTAAGTTTCTCTCCTGTTTGCAAATCTAATGCATTGAGTGTTTTGGGCTGTAAGTTGCTGGAGGCCTGGGTCAAGGTCTATATCCTTTGAGTTACAATGTACATAGAATGATATTAAGCCCAATTTGGTTCATAAGAATTGGTTTATGATTATATGGTTATTTATTATTTATATGGTGTGATTATATAGTGTGGCTCTGAACAAAGTCACATAAAATGGAAGTACATAATATAAAGGAATGTACCTTAAAAAACTGCATTAATGCAAACCTCATGTAGCAGAACCAAATACAGAGGGCACTAAAATAGGGGAAATGTATTTTAATATTTTGAGAAGAAAAAAAAGATTCTTTTTTATATGTCCAATATATGTGCAGGGTTTTACCATCATTGACCAAAAGTAAGTAAAAGGTTATATTCAGACATGAATATATTTTCAAACTCAGAAAAAGTTAGCTGACCCTTAAACCTCATTTCTGAGACTAGTCTTCTACTTCAAATTGGAAAAATCTCTGTGTTGTCATTAAGGTTTTAAAATGCTTCAGAATAGTAAGTAGCATTTTTGAGTGGATTTCAGATAGGCAGGCTGTAATGTGAAATATGTCGATTCTCTCCATGATTCCTGAAGGCAAAGTACAGAGAAAGCAAAATAAAATTAAATCATATAAAGGCATTGCACTAGACCTAAGTGAAAAACTTTTTGTATAAGTCTGAATACCAAGATAAATAAAAAAGTCCGGTGCGGTGTAGTTTGATGGAACTTCTGTTATCCTAGTATTTGGGAAGCTGAGTCCGAAGTTCCCAGGTCCAAAAACAGCCTCAGCAGTGTAGTGAGACACTGTTTAAAAAAATAAAATAAAATACAATGGGCTAGGGGTGGACCTAGAAAGGAGAACTCCACTGGGTCCAAGTACCCTGGGAGGGGGTGGGATACATGAAAATCTAAAGGTATAAACAGTTCAAAGGAGATGTTAGCATTCTGAACTTAAACGAGTTGATTTCTTTATTAAGTTCGACAGGACTAAAAATTGGGTATTAATCCGGTCCAAAAGAACTACTGAAACAGAAATTGGATAATTCTCTATCTCAGTACCACTTGCAAATGTCGAATGGGAAATAACTGATGGTGTGTCTTTACTATAGAATCCTACCGATGTAAAAAAAAATCAGGCCACTTCTATAAACACTCCATTAAGAGAAAAACTACATTGATAACCTAATTGAACAGATAGCTCACATTCGAATGAAGCAGACGAGACATGCAATATGAAGGATATGGCTGCTACTCTGGACACTGAAAGCAGATGTTTAAAATCAAGGACTGAAGGAAATGACAGCAAACGTGGTATTTCTTGCAGATCTGCTCTTCTGTGACTCAACTAAACACATATTGGACTAAGCTTAAATTCTTATTCCCTCTGTAATGGCGCTAATTACACAAAATCTAGGGCATACTTTAAGTAGCGTGTGGCAATAAATTTCACTTTCTTCTCAGATCACAAAAAGAACAGCCAGTCTTGGTTGTCTACTTTGCAAACATTGATTCGAAACCACGGAGGGTGCAAACCCACCACTGTTTTGTCTTGCTTTTTTTAAGACTTAAGTGTTTATGCTCTGGGTACCTAGCGTACACATAGATTTAGTGGCAGGAGTGGCATCTTTAAGGATTGATCAGTTGACTGATCCACCGAGGTGGAAGTCAGGGCTATACATGTGGGAACCATGTGCTTCTTCAAAATTTTCCCCATCACTTGGGGAGATCACTTTCTCAATTTCCTAAATTGTATTAGGAGGAAACTAAGCAGGATTTTGAGGAAGTAAAGTCTTCACCAGTCAAACCGTAGTAACAATGAACGATATTTATCCAGCATTTATTTGTTCTAGATGCCATGTTTTACATTAATTAATCCTCACCGCCCCGTGGCAGAGGAACATTAGTTTTGTTGGAAAGGAAAATCAGTCGTCAATTGTCCGGAGCTAAAGAGCTGGTACATGGCAGAGATTGGGGTTCAGAGACAGGGCTTTTGACTCCTGATCTCTCTTCTTATATACTGATGAGACACAGAATATGTTCCAGTAGATGCAAATTTATTTCCAAGCCACAGAATATATGCTAACTTACATAAAGCAGAAAGTCCAGGTGGGTTCATTGGAATCTAAAATCAAAAGCTGAAAAGCAGGCCGAGTGTGGTGGCGCACGCTTGTAATCTCCGCACTTGGGAGGCAGAGACAGGAGGATGGCGCAGGTTTGAAGCCAGCCGGCCTGGTTTAGGAGACCCTGTTTCCAAAAATAAAATAGGTCTGGGAGTGTAGCCCGGAGATAGACGGGCTTCCAGGAACCCCAGTACCACCACAAAAAAAGCTGAAAAGCCATCAGGAACCCCCATCTCCTTCTTCATACCTGGAATCTCTCCCCAGCTCTTTCGTCTGTCTTGCTTTCTTCAATTAGTTTCTTCTGCTTTAACATTTCTATCTTGTCCAGCATTAGCTTATAACAGTCTTCATGATTCTTCATGAATAAGTCCTCAGGAGACATAAACCCCGTCAACTCAGCTCCTCATTCTTCAGTTGCTGGATAAACAATATCTGTTAAGATGTCCAATCCTGGTCCATCAACTGGACAGAGTAAGAGACATACAGACTTGACTAGAAGTCCATGAACCAGACCAAGGGTAGAGACACTGCAGACGCACTGGCCACCCCTGTTCAGGCTATTGGCTAGAGACCTGTGCAGAGCATCCACATGCGTTGGGTCAACTCCCGAATGGCTTGATTATCTGTAGCTTGGGGGTTAAACTTATAAACCTAATGGAGACCTCAACCCTAAAAAAGAGCAACTTCTGTGTGTTACCAGGGGCTTATTAAAAGTGATGCCACCTGAACCTACAATCACCTTTATTTAGTTGGTCTCAGCAAGAGAGAAATATGTTCCTATTCTTTGGTTCTTTGCATGTGGGTGTGAGAGCTGAGCCTAGAGGGTCAATGGGAACTGGAAACCTCTCAGTGAGAGAAGACATTTCTTGCTTGGATCACACGTAGAGTTTCTACAGGATGGAGATCTCTTATTTTCTTCCCCTATGCCCCCCTCCTCAGGGTGTGGGCTGTACTACATCCCTGCTTAGGCAGATACCCCAGCGGCATTTCTCCTTCTTCCTCAGATGTTGTCTTTATTTAGAAAAGCCTTTCCCAGTTACCAAGAGCCACTACAGAGCCACCGTTACTTCTAAGTATGAGCTTAGGAGCAGCTATTTAGCTTCACAGGCATCACTGTAAAATAAGTCCCATGTAATTTCGATTCCCTCAAGTACAAACATAGTGTATTATACTTCAGAAAATTGTGTCTGCGTCTTCGTTAAGACATATGATCATGCTGGCAGGAAAATGCTGATAACATTATGAATTCTTAACATTCTTCACACATATTCTAAATGACAATGTAACTCCTTTGCCAACCTTTGGTTGGGTTACTTAAGTTGTCTTTAGAATTTGTTGGCTCTGCCTCTGAAGAATGGAGTTGGACCTTGCCTGCAATTAGCTCTCTCAGTGCATGGAATTTAAAGCCAGACCCCCGATCCTTGTACAAAACTCTTAGCTATCTCACAGGCCAGTGAAAGCCCAAGTTCCTGTAAGAAAAAGCCAGCTCTTGACATAGCAAGGTCAGGAGTAGGGTCCAGGAAGCATGTCTGGCCACACAGGGTCCCTGCAATTCTAAAGCCAAGCAATGTAAGGAGACAGCTTGGTAGTTACTTTATTTTCTCTAGAGTGAACTTATGTTATCAATGGCAGAAATCCATGAACCACGAAGATAAAATAATGCTAACCAGAGTGTAAAGTAAAGAAAACAAAGATGGCTCCACAATTAGTAGCACAATATGGCAAGCGCTAAGTAACAGCAGATGTGTTTGCGGGGAGGAGAGCATTCCTTGCAATCCAACAGAAGCCAGGGCCCTCTGATACTACAAGCCATTGCGGGGATCTGGGGCTTGGAGGAAGACGGCTGGGTCCTTTGGGTTAGAAAGTGGAGATCTGCCGAGGCTGTCCCAGCCTACCAGTGTCATCCTTACTGTGCTGCACACCAGTGCTGAGTTAACAGGGAGATGTGCGCTGTAAAATCCAGTTCTGTAAAGACATGCACTAGCCATGAGTCATTAGCAAGCATGCGGAGCTAATTGGCAAAATACTCATAAAAGATTTTGAAGGTGGGTTAATTACAATTCATTACACCGTAAACTGTCCCCAGGCTATTGTTAAAAATGCAGGAGTTTCAGGGCCCATTATTTTATGATTCATTTTGCCATGTTGTGAAAAACAGACTCTAAATCAAACTACATTTATTATAGGTCAGACCACAAAATCTTTATTGGTTTTTCCAACATTCCACCCTTGTTATATGAATTCATATGGACTGCACATTTCTGTCAATTGGCAAGAAAGCATGAAATAAAATTTATGATATTTTCTTACCTTATCCTCAGTGCAGCCTTAAAAATCACAAGATCTAATTGCTTCCCCTACTCCCCCAAGTTCACGAGAAAAATAAGTGGTTCAAAGTCAACCCCAAAGTTCTGAGGATTGAAAGCAACGAAAGGGTAAGGAAGTCTGTCTTCTAAAGAAAGCGTTTTAAAGAATAACCCAAGGAGGGATATCCAGTTGAAACACTTTAAAACTTTGTCCCCACTCTGCCCAGAAAAAGGATTAGAATGTGCTTCACATCTGAGGAATAATTCGAAGTTCATTGGATTCCAGAGCATTAATCTTGTTCTCATAACCAGCTTTACATGCATCTCTTTTTAAAATTACAAATCAACAAAATAACCCCTCCAGCATTTATGTCTTAAAAAACAAAACAAAACAAAAGCTGTGA
This sequence comes from Muscardinus avellanarius, assembly GCF_963383645.1. Taxonomy (NCBI): domain Eukaryota; kingdom Metazoa; phylum Chordata; class Mammalia; order Rodentia; family Gliridae; genus Muscardinus; species Muscardinus avellanarius. The sequence continues at coordinate 11,162,510 of NC_137805.1, read as the reverse complement.
TACAAATGTGTGTCTCCTGTTATTACCAGGAACTTGGTCAGAATCATGTCAGGTTTCATAAGTAGTGATTCTGTGCCATTATATGTAATTATTTGTTGATTAAAGTTTTCAATTATGTCAATTTTCACTATGTGACCCAAACCACCTTGACACAGCCAGCCCGGCACACTCATGACAGGATGAACCGAGTCAAATGCTAGGGTCCCTTCCAGCCCTCAAGAGCTCAGCAGCTCATTTGAACCCTATCTGAACTATCAAAAGTTTTGACTCGGCAGAAACCCGTGTTTGGGAAGGGACGGGGATGTCTGGTTCTAGGAAGATTTAAGAATGGAGTTTGTGGAAGGGGAGGTGTTGTTGGGAATTGCACAAGAACGAGTTTCCTCGTGAGTGATCCCGTACTTCCAGAATTACCACAAGTGTCTTTCTTGTGACTTCCGAGATTTCCAGAAGGCCTTCCTCCAAGTATGCTGCTACTTCTGTATGGCTGGGTTTGGGCCAGGGCTGGAGGCACAAGTATATACTAGGCAGGAGAACAAGGTACTAGAAAGTTACCCGGATACTTGAGAATTGTCAAAGGAGGTTTGCCTGCAATGGGATAAGACCTGAGAGAGTTGTTGGTCCAGGGTCGGTGATTTCAACCGTTTCCATGCATCACAGAAAGATGAGGCAGGCAGGTGACATTAGCAATTATCAATGCATCCCACTTGTTTTATTGAGGAAGCCAGGGGATCCAAGGGAACTATGTGACTGAGCCAATACAGACATGGACCAGCAGAGGACTGAAGAAGCCTCCATGGAGGAGGAGACAGAGGAAGAAGGATGCGGCAGGCAGGTTTTCAAAGGCTTGAGTCCTGTCTTTACTCTGCCATATTGGTGGTATGGCCTGGAGCATGACATTTCACTGCACTCACCCTCTAGGGATTAATTCAGCTACTCAAACCTACATGAAATATTCTGTGGGAAGGAAGTATTTTTTAAGGGGGTGCTTTAGAAATTAAACTGTTATTTGATTTCTTTATGCTTGCCGCTCTGATTGGGGTTAGATGGAATCTCAGTGTAGTTTTGATTTGCATCTCCCTGATGGCTAATGATGTTGAACATCTTTTTGTGTATCTCTTGACCATTGCATCTCTTCTTTTGTGAAGTGTCTAGAAGGGACATATGTTTTCTCTAATATGCCCAAACCAGGGAGTGTTAGGAATACCAGAGAGACTCCAGATAATGGAGAGGAAACCTCAGCAAAGCTAGAATGGAAAGATAGGAGAAGAAAAAGGCTAAGGTTGATTAATGGAGGAGCTACATCCAAATATGTGTAAAATATGTATATAACATGGTTAACGTAGGCACTCACTGTTGGGAGAAGGAGTGGGAAATGGGGAGGAGGGAGCGGGCACCAAGCAGTCTGAATGTATGCCATTTTCAATATGTTCCACACAAATATAAAAAAAAAAATACAAAGGGAAATGAAACTGAGCTGGTTAAAAATGGGGCCAGATCAAGAATAGAATAGCACCTAAGCAAGGAAAGAAAATACAAAGAAGACTCTGAATGGAAACATGGGAAACAGTTGATAAGTTTTTTGTTTGTTTGTTTGTTTGTTTGTTTGTTTTTTGCCTGGAGTGGCAGCTGATTATCATACAGAGCTTGGGAAGAAAGCAAGGCTGTTTGATGCAGATTTAGAAGAAATTAAAATGGCCTCAAGTTTTGTGAAATAGACAATCTAAAGAGATAAGTACTTGGGAGGATTGCAGGTTCGAGGTCAGACTCAACAACCTAGAGAGACTCTCATTAACCTAGGGAGACCCTGTTTCACAACAACAAAATTAAAAAGGGCTAGCGGTGAAGCTCAGAGATTGAAGACCCTTGGGTTCAATCTTCTGTTACAGAGAGAGAGAGAGAGAGAGAGAGAGAGAGAGAAGAAGAAGAAGGAGGAGGAGGAGGAGGAGGAGGAGGAGGAGGAGGAGGAGGAGGAGGAGGAGGAAGAAGAGGAGGAGGAGGAGGAGGAGGAGGAAGAGGAGGAGGAGGAGGAGGAAGAGGAGGAGGAGGAGGAGGACGACGACGACGACGACGACGACGACAACAAAGAAGAAGTAGAAGAAGAAGAAGTAGTAGAAGAAGAAGGGAGACTAGAACAAATTACCTTGTCAAAGAATACAAAGAACAGAACATGCCACTACTTCCCAACCAGGGGGATCAGTTTCTCTCTTGCCAGTTAATGCTTATGTAAAGAATTTTCTGAGGCAACAAACAAAACTGAATTGCCAATTCCCCAAATTACAAGAAATAAAAAAACCTAGCTATACTTTAATGAGTTAATTAACTGTGAATTTGCTAACAGATGAAACGACATAGCCTCTACTGGGTAAAGTTCTGAAGTGACCATCCTGTGTAAAATACAAGTGGACAGTCTGATCGACAGGTAGCTGGCACTGAAAATCTCAGAGCTGTGCGCTCTGAAGCAGAAAGGACCAGCTCTTTCAGGCACAAAGGCAGGAGTTTGGATTTTTGGATCACGGATTCTATCTTTTTTCTTTTTTTTTTTTTCGGTATTGAGAATGGAACCCAGGGGCATTATACCTCTGAGCTACATCCCCTGCCCTATTTTTTTAGTCTTTTTTAAATATTTGAAACAGGGTCTCACTGAGTTGTGAAGAGCCTCACTAAGTAGTCTGTGAACTGCAATCCTTCAGTCTCAGCCTCCTGAATGCTGGGATTACAAGTGTACACCACTACTCCTGGCATGGATCACAGACTCTTAATCAAGGGTGTTCAGTCTATGACAGGGAGGCCAACGACCAAGATCCAGCCATCTTTCCTTCTTCTCTATAAGAACAGGGACCCATCCTAGTGGAATCTTATTAGTGGTGGAGTTGGGGAGAAGCAACCATAATCACCAGCTCAAGAATATAAAACTTGGGAACGATTGAGGAAGAATAAAAACAAAACCCAGAAATAATGAACAAGTAAGTGGCTTGATAAGAAATTTGGGGTACTGATTAATGCAAAACTGCTGGTCCAGTAGGAGGCAATGTGGACTGGTGTATGGTGGATGGGCCTCCCATGTTGGCTGTAACATCATCATGGGCACAGGAGAGAGGGGATCCTAGAGCACAGCGAAGTTAGCGTTGACAAGGCTAAGAAGCTTCTCTTTGCCAGATATGAGGCTCTTTATTTTATTTTTTTCAACATCAAGTCGACAAGATTGTCGTTTTCTTCTCTTCTGTCCAAAGGGTCTCCCCAGTTCCAGCTGCATTATTATTCTTCAACGTACTTCTCTGAAGCTTTAAGTCAGTGCCCTGACTTGCTCCCCTGCTGGGGATGGTTCAGCTGAATAGAGTTGAGAAATCTGCTGATTTCAGAGCCAAGTTCACAAGAGCAGTTGGCTCTCAGCTTGCTGTCCAAGAGAGCCAATCAGAGAAGAGTAGACTCATGCCCTGGCTGGTGGGAGCAGGAGCCAGGCACCTGTCAAACACCACCTCGCCCAGCTTCCCTGTGGCCACTCTGCAGTGTGTCGGCTGTGAGTACCACAGGCCATGCCACAGACCTTCTCCCTCCAGAGAAAGCCAGCTGCCAGCACCCCCTGAATTTCCTCTTCAGCAAATATATTCATCCCTAAGCATGTTTATTGCTCTCTCTGTCTTTTCCTTCAGCAGTAGCAGAAAAAAAAAATGCCCCCAAAAGGGAAGATGATGTCTCTATTTTCTCTTAAAATGAGGGAGGTTATTAAACACGGCATTCTCACTCTTGCTAGGGAAAGAGGGGAGGCAGGTGGTCTTGATTGTGTTCATGAGGGGAACATAAGGGAATGTGTCTACTTGCCTGTCATTTGAGTCTTGACGAACTAGAAGTCTCTATTCGGAAGTTAGAAGTTAGTAAATACCATACGAATACAATATGGATTCTTTTTTTTGATAGAACTGGGGATTAAACGCAAGGGTGTTCTAGCTCTAAGTTATACCCCTAGCCCTATTTTATTTTTTTATTTGAAAACAGGGTCTTACTAAGTTGTGGAGGGCCTCACTAAGCTGCTGAGGCTGTTCATGAACCTGTGATCTTTCTGTCTCAGCCTCTCAAATACTGGGGTTGTACGTGTGCACCACCATGCCTGGCTAATACGATGTAGATTCTTTCATTCCTTGGTGTTGTGAATCGAGGCTGACCCGTCAAGAGAAGGCCTTGAGAAGCTGCGTTGAAAGCTACAGCATGAACTGACCCTGCAGGACTGAGATGGAGGGGCTCAGGCCTGGCCTGCCTCGGAACCTCCGCCCAGCGGGCTGGCCCTTTGGCTTAGGAACCAGAAGTAGCAAGTCCAAGATGGACCTGCTGTGAACCCGCTTGGATCTTCTGCAAGCTTTTCCCTTCCCAGGGATTCAGCATCCTCATTTGGAAACTGAGAGGCTTAGACATCACCTGGAGATGCACTGATTTTCGTGGGTTTGGCCAGAACTACCCTGTGAAGCAGTGAGCCTGCACCTGAAATCTGAAACTCAGCAAACCTGCTGCAAATTGCTTTCTTCAAAAAGAACACCTTCATTTCTTTTTTCTTTTTTCTTTTTTTTTTTGGGAGGGTACTGGGGATGGAACCCAGGGGCTTTCTACCTCTGAGCTATGCCTCCAGACCTATTTTATATTTTATTTGGAAAAAGGGTCTCACTAAGTTGCTGACAGCCTCACTAAGCTGCTGAGGCTGGCTTCAAACTTGCGATCATCCTGTCTCAGCCTCCTAAGTACTGGGATTACAGGCATGCGCCACCATGCCCAGCAGAAAGAGCACCTTCTGAGAGAGAGGCCGGGCTAGGTCCTGTTGAGGCCAGGCCTGGGATGATGGTGGCCCTGCTCAGCGGGCACATTCCTCGCCATGACCACAAGGAGCTTGCCTATATTTGTTGCCCTTGTTGTTAATTGCACACTTTTCCAACAATCTGCCCTTTAGAAATGACTGCCCGTCTCTGAGGATCAGATCACAGTCCAGCCTGTTCTCAGAGAAAATTAAACAAAGAATGCTGAGCCTGGAATCTATGATTAGGATGCCTGGCTAAGTAAAGATGACCGCGTCCCTTTCCCAATGGGGTAGTGATGGCCCAGGGTATCCCAAACAGGACGGCATGACTCACACTGGCTCGGTAGCCTGTCTAATACTGGATTTATAGCGGGATTTAGGGCTGAATGTCAGAGGTGAATCGAAAGGAACAGAAAGGGGCTGCGGAGGAAACGGGGAGGGAAGGGAATTTCCAGCAAAGTTTTTCAGAAGCAGGAACCCATTCTGCCTTGGTCGATGACTGGTTTGCTAGGATCAAGATCAAAGTAATCACCATGGTCAGAGTCACGACAAATGCAGGGCTCTATCTGGTGAAACCTAGCATTAGTCCTTCTTCGAGGCTGTCGTCTAGACTGGAAGCGGGTGCTCATGCCAGATCTGGCTGAGTGAAGTCAGGGTGCTCTTCGTGATGGGGGTATAAAGCCCATTTTTATTGCCACGAGGATGCCCGGCAAGGACGGTGAGGCTCTGCCACTCACACATGGCTTTGCTGTAATCGTTTTGTGTGAAAATATGAGCCACCTTGCGGCTGGTGATTATCGGAGCTCAGAAACAATTATTTTTTTTTCAGTAAAATCCAACAATCTAACTTGTGTATATTCCCCTCTTCTCATTGATGGCTTTCAAAGGCTCTCCAAACTTTATTAAAACATTGCTCATTTGCAGGCCTAAGACACTTAGAGAAATTTGAATTGCCATTCACGAAGAAGAACAGCTAGTGAGATTCTTTCTTTTCGCTGGCCCGTGTGGCTCCTCAGAGCCTCAACTCACGTTCCAAGACAAACCAAGTAGCAAGTGAGGGAATATTTTGGAGTCTGAATAGAAAACACCACCATCCACAGCGCATCTACATAGAACATCAGTGCCAAGCACTGTCTAAATAGTATTGCCCTCTTGGGAAAAAACACCAAGGGGGAAAAAGTGGAGAGTAACGGCACTTTCCAAGTACTCAGGGGCATTCATTATCTTGGGTAGGTAGCTTGTGCCTTTGCCTTGTCTTGATGAGGTGGCTGCGGGGTCTCCTCAGAACATTCTAGGTGTGAAGCTAAGAGAACTGGGGGACAGGAGAGTTGTTTGGGTAATGCAATGGCTTGCATCATTCAAAGAAAACCTCACTTTCTCTTTCTTTCTTTCTTTCTTTCTTTCTTTCTTTCTTTCTTTCTTTCTTTCTTTCTTTCGCGGGTCTGGGGATGGAACCCAGGGGCATTCGACCTCCAAGCTACACCCCCTGCCCAATTTTTTATTCTTTATTTTGAAACGGGGTCTCACTGAGTTGCAAAGGGCCTCACTAAGTACCTGAGGCTGGCCATGAACCACGATCCTCCATTCTCAGCCTCCAGAATGCTGGGATTACAAGCGTGCACCACCACGCCCGGCTCTAGAACTTTCCTTTTCTAGTAACCTGGTTTTTCAGTTGGCAGTGCTGGGGGGTGAGTAAGGTAATAACACACAAAACCCCCAAGTGATTACATCCATCGCGGTATCACCAGCAGAAAGAATGAGTTGCAGCCTTGAAAAATGGTGACTTTAGCTGGGCGTGGTGGCGCACGTTTGTAATCCCCACACTTGGGAGGCTGAGATAGGAGGATTGCAGGTTCGAAGCCAGCCTCAGCTACTTAGTGAGGCTCTCGGCAACTTAGCGAGACCCTGTTTCCAAATAAAGTATAAAATAGGTCTGGGAGTATAGCCCGGAGGTAGAAAGCCCCTGGGTTCCACCCCCGGTACCACCAAAAGAATAAAATACAATGTGAAATGCAAGTGTGGATGCTGAGCTATAGCTTTGCCAAGTGATGGGCACGGGAGAAAGCTGAGAGGAAGCAATGCAGATACCAGCCAAGGTTACAGAGCAGTCAGTGTTATAGATTGTCATGTGTTTTAAGGTATGATTAACTGTGCCATTTTCTTACAGATCTAAGTGAAAAAGAGAGACCTTCACAGTCTCTAGCCCACAAGGAGATTTACCACTTACTAGGTCTTGATCGAGTTAGCAACTCTGAGCTTCGCCTTCTTTAACCAGATGAAGACGATGGAGATCTTAAAAGCATTAAGGCCTTACTCTGTGTCAGAAAAGTATCATGACCACTTTCATTTGAAAGAGCACATTTTATCCTCATTATAATCCAAAAAGTAGGCCTTCTGATTACCCACATTCTACAGATCAGGGAACGAAGGCATAGGCCTGTTAAGCCAGGTCACCTCCTGTGAGTTGAGAATCTGGAAGCAAATCACATATTCCAAAGCCCATCACATGGCCATGGATCTAGACTTCTTGCAGTGATGGTTGCAAAACTGTCTTATTTCTTGGGAAAGCTCCTACTTCAGACACTGGATTTAGTTTTTTTTTTATTATTCATTCCTTTATGAGGTTCACAACGTACCTATGAACTTATAAAGGTGAATACTTAACACTTTAGTACACTATACGAACATTAGAATACCAGTGTTAATTCACTATTTGGTTGCTAACCTCATCGGGCTCAGTCGACTGGGGTTAGTGATCAGACAGAAGGGGTTAGTGAGACACTGTCGGGAACCATGTAGCTAAATTTAGAAATACACATTTTTATCTAAAATAGTTATTCTGAACACCCCTTTGTTATTATGGAATTTCTCAAGTCACTACAATTATTATTAGAAGTACTATGATGATGCTGGGGGCTGTACCCAGGGGCATTCTACCTCTGAGCTACACCCCCAGCCCTATTTTATCTTTTATTTGGAAACAGGGTCTTGCTAAGTTGTTGAGGGTCTTCCTAAGTTTGTGACAGTTGGCTTCAAACCCATGATCCTCCTGTCTCAGCCTCCCAAGTAGTGGGATTATAGACCCACATCACCACATCCAGCCTCCCAAATTATTTTCATAAACACTTAGGGTTCAAACAAACCAAGCTCGTCATTCCCAGAAAATCTTAGGTGTTTATTTCTTCCATCAGGTTTTCTCCTAGGGCCAGGATGATAAGGGCCTAGGAAGTGGAACTCCTGATCCTTTTTTTCTTGAAATTTTTTATTGGTGCACTGTAGTCATATATCTTAATGGGGTACAAAATGGTAGAGGCATATGTGCACACATCTCTTATTTAGCCTTTCTGCAATTCCCACCTCATCCCCTCCCCCCTGTCCTCAAGTTTGGCTTACTGATTGACTGATATGTTTATGAATGTATGTCATATACATTAGGGAATTTCCCCCCCCCCCATTTCCCTCAGTTAGGTCGCCTTATTTGCTTATCTGTGGTTTCTCCTTCCTTGTCCAGCATGTCTCCTAGGACCCCTTTGCTCCCTAGCTTCCTCATATTAGAGAGAACATCCGATTTCTTACTTTGCGACTAATTTCACTTAGCATAATGTTCTCTAGTTCCATCCATTTTGCCACAAATGACATGATTTTGTTCTTCTTTTTGGCTGAGTAAAATTCCATTGTGTACATATCCCATAGTTTTGGAATCCAATCATCTGTTGATGGACATTATAGTTTGGCTGGTTCCATAGTTTGGTGATTGTGAATTGTGTGGCTATGGACATAGACATGCATGAATTCGTTTGGTACTTTGGTTTCCTTCTTTTGTCTTTTTCTTAGGAAATATTTTGTGTGAGACTGTGATGCCCACAGACTCCCTGTGGCCCCCGTTGCATGGGTTTTACAGGTTTCTCCCTACAGTAGAACCTATGTGTTTACAAGCTGTGTGTTTCTAAGACAACTCTTGGCACCTAATGGTTTAACTTCAGGTAAAATCTTCAAATCTAAGGGATTAGGAATGGATTTTGGCTACTGGAGTTTTCTCACAGGTCTGGTTCATTTAGAAGATGAACATGTACTACCCTGGGCTTCATTGGGCAACTCATTATTTACTTTTTGTATGGGTACCACTTCTAACTCACCAAGTGAACTGGGGCAAGTTACTGAACCTTTGGGGCCTCTGAGCTCTCCGGAAATGGAGTTGATTTTGTCCATTCAACACTACGCTAAGCATCTTCTGGAAAATCCTAAGATGAGTTTGAATTATTCTTTCTTTTGTGGGACTGGGGATTAACTCAGAGGCATTCTACCTCTGATCTAAAGCCCCAGCCTGATTACATTTCTTATTTGGAAACAGCGTCTCATAAGTTGTGGAGGGCCTTGAGGCTGGCTTCAAACCTGCAATCCTCCTGTCTCAGCCTCCCAAGTAGTAAGAATACGAACATGTGCCACCACACCCGGCTTGAATTATTCTTGTCAAGTAGAAAGATGATTAATATTGGCCATTTAAACATACCACTGTATTTTACATATGCCATTTAGAAGAAATTCCAAAACTCAACAGCAAAGTGTGGGGAAGTGGGGCTGGTTTTTACTAGGCTTTCTCCTGTGGTTCAAGTCCATGATGCCAGAATTCCTGCTTCTGCTGAGTCCCTCCACTCTCTTTGGCAGATTTTAAACTAAGGAAAAAGGATGTAGGTCTTCTGTGATATAATAAGCATGTATAGGATACCATACAGAAAGCAGAGATGAGGAAACTCCTCTGATGGCTCACAAGTGAAAACCATACCTAGTTCAAGTCTTGTTAACTGGCTGTGACTTTGAGAAGTTCCCCCAATTATCTGAAAATCCCTCTTCCTCCTTGCTCCAGATTTCTCCCCTTCGGGTTGAACCTCCCATGAATTTTACGATCGAGTTCATTTTCTATCTAAATGATTAAAGCAAGGATTGGCACCTCCTCAGGACCAGTCTGCTAAGTGGTTATTTATTCCCCATAATTTAAGGCTTCCTCTGCCAGAAGTCAGAATCCTCTTTCTCTTTCAGACCACGCTAAATGCATAAATTCAATGCCAGCCTGGGGCAAGAGAAGGGAAGGAGGGGGGTTATAATTGCTCATAGGTCTGTGAATAGTGGGTTTTTTTTTCTTTTTCTTTTTTTGGTGGAGGTTTCTAACAGTTGGAAAGGTGCATTGACCTTCAGATCACTCCTTAGGGGAGGTAATCCTAGGGAAACAAAAAAGGGAGAATTGTGGTTTGGCAACATCTTTACTTAAGAAATAAAAATAGGGTCAAAACCAAACCAAAATGGAACCAAAACAGACACATGGAAATCAGGACCAATCTGAACAATAAGCCTAGAAAAGAAATCAGCAAAGCAGATGAGAGAACTCTTCTTCTCTATCTTTATATGCCTTTTTTCTCTTCTCTTTATCATCAGTGTTTACTATATAAGTGGATATGCAGGTAAAGATATAGTAAATAGATACATTTTTGAATTAAGAAATGAATGAATGAATAATATATCAATGTTTCCCCAAATTGACTCATTTTCAGAAACAACTAGAAGCTCTTTTTATAATACTGGTGCTTTGACTACCCACCTCCACCCCAAGTGTCTGATCCTTTAGGTCAGAAATAGATCTCCGGGATGTGTGGTTTCAACTTCTTCTCAAGTTTCTCCAACTATTGGTTAGGTGTGAAGACTCCAGGCATATAGCACAGTTATTATTTAGATCCTGTCTCTGCTCTTTTCTGTGGGGATTGGCCTCATAGTGAATTTACTTGGAGTACTGATACCAGTTAATAAGTTGTTATTCTCTTCTCCATCTCACTACCTGATTGGCCTTTCTGCCATATTTGTGGATTACAAAGGAAACCCGGTACCATTTTGCAAGAATTTATATCTTAGAAGCTTTTGATTGAAATAAGCAGAATATTTCTCATCCTGTTCTATCTCAACCATTGGGGAATTGCCATTCACAGATGCACCAGCAGCCCCCTTGATTTATTTATTTGTTTCTTTTTGGTCAGAAAAGAGGATGCTTCTGAGACCGATGGGTTTTCTAAATGACTGAACACATTTCCCTTTTCTTGCTTCGTCACCTATACTTATGCAACAAATATGTATTGAGCAGCTGCCATCTGCTGTGGGCACAGGATACAGAGCTGAAAGGTCATCCTTTTCCTTAGGGAGTCACAGACTTGTGTGGCATCAGATAAAAAAAAATGGTCAACCTCTAGTCAGGTTGGTACAGAGGAGCATAGCTTAGGGTGGTTGAGGAGGATAAATCTTTATACAGAAAGTGAAACCCAAGATTTAGAGTATGAAGGGAAGACACAGGCATCATGTCTCTACAGCTACAGAGATGAGACTGAGAGAACTTTTGAAGAAGCCAAGCTGTGTGTGTTGAAGGGGGATAGAGGTCAAAGCTGAAACTGGAGATGTAGCTAGGGACTGTATTATGAAGCTCCTTGAATGTCTTCCTAAGGTTTTAGATTTTAGACAGAAGCAATGGGGATCCCACTTGGGATTTAGTCATGAAATAGATACAGACAAATTTTTAAATAAATTTATATGTATATAAATAAATATATAGGAATAAAATAACAACAAATGCTGGTGAGGATGTGGGGAAAGAGGAACTCTTTCACACTGTTGGTGAGAGTGCAAATTAGTTCAGCTGCTATGGAGATCAGTATGGAGATTCCTTAAAAAACCGGGAATGGAGCCACCATATGATCCAGCTCTACCACTCCTGGGTATCTTTCCAAAGGGGTTGAAATCAGAGAACTACAGTAACATATGCATACCCATGTTCATAGAAGCACAATTCGTAATAGCCAAAATATGGAGTCAACCCAGGTCTCCATCAACAGATGAATGGATTGCAAAATTATGGGAAATACACACCATGGAATTCTACTCAGCTATAAAGAAGAACAAAATCATGTCATTCGCAAGAAGATGGAAAGATCTGGAGAGCATTATGTTAAGTGAGATCAGCCAAGCACAGAAAGAGAAGGGACATATGTTTTCTCTAATATGCCCTAACTAGGGAGTATTAAGGATACCAGAGGGACTCCAGATAATGGAGGGGAAACCTCAGCAAAGCTAGAACAGAAGGATAGAAGAGAAAGAAGGATAGGAGAGGAAGAAGGCTGAAGTTCATTAATGGAGGAGCTACCTTCAAATATATGTAAAAATATGAATGTAGCCAGGCGTGGTGGCACACACTTGTAATCTCCACACTTGGGAGGCTGAGATAGGAGGATCGCACAGGTTCGAAGCCAGTCTCAGCTACTTAGTGAGGCTCTCAGCAACTTAGGGAGACCCTGTTTCCAATTAAAATATAAAATAGGGCTGGGAGTATAGCTCGGAGGGGTAGAAAGCCTCTGGGTTCCACCCCCAGTTCCACCAAAAAAAAAAAAAAAGTATGAATGTAGCACGGTCAACCTGGACACTCAGTGTTGGGAGGGGGAAAGGGGAGTAGGAGGAGGGAGAGGGGGGCACCAAGCACAGTCTGATGTATGCCATTTTCAATATGATCCACATAAAAATAAATACATAAAAAGTAAATATATAAATAAATATGTACATGCATTGGATAAATGCACCTTTATCAGTGGAGTCGCCTGACTTGACTCTTGCCACAGTGGATGGAGAAGGGATCGGGCCTGAAAAAAGTCGTAGCCACAAGATCTAACAAGAAGGAACAAAGGTAGAGACGGATGTGGAAGAAAGGATTAGTCCTGAAGATACCGCGAGTGTTTGCACGGGGTAGGGAGTTCAGCGATGAGCAAGGGGACTTGAGGGTGATTCTCACAGCATAAAACTTGACCACGTAGAGAATGGTGGTGATCTGTACAAACAGTTGCTTCACTGATTTCTATTTTTGTTCCTGTGATGTCCAAAGGAAATGCCGACAGCATCATACCAGGAGGACCCAGATCTAAACACGTGAGCAGTGGTGTTTCTTTTTCTTTTTTCCCCCCAAGTTCTTATCAAGGTTGAAAAATCTTCTAAGCATACATGAAAGAAGCAACAGGGCCAAGAGTACTTTGAACTTACTGCACATGATTCCATTCATATAAAGTGTGCTTGACAAACATTAATTAAGTCTTCCAGATCCTCTTTGAAGTAATGCAGGAAATATGTACAGGTGGGTAAACTGAGGCCCCGGGAACTGGAAGGAGAGCCTGAGGACATACTAGGGCAGGTGCAGTGTTTGAAAAGACCCTCATAAGGGGCCCCTGTTTCTCTGATGAGGCCAGATGTAGGAGCTTGCTTCTAAGCAAAGATCTTCTAGCAAGTTCCCTGAACCAGGCACTTGAGGCAGACTGGTTATTTACTGCAAAGGCCACACGTTCTGACCTTGGACTTGGCAGCCTTGAGTCTTAAGACAGATCCGGTGTCCCCATAACCCAAACCCACCATCTCCTTCCTGGAATAGATAACTCTGCTGCAACCCTCTTTCAGTTTGTTTGTCTGTATACCACCTGGCTGTATACCTCAGGAGAGGCAGCGATGACAGCGCTTGACTCCCCAGTAACTAAAAAAAAAAAAAAAAAAAAGAAAAAAAGAAAAAAAATCACATAAGAGCTATACCTGAATGTTTACAGTAACTTTATTTGTAAAATCTGGAAGCAACCTAAAATTCTTTCAAAGGGTATTGGCTAAACAGAATGTGGAATACTACTGAGTAGGTGGTTTTATTTATACTTCAGTTTCAGCAGTATACAAATTGTAGTGATGAGAATAAATCAATGATTGCCAAGGATTAGAGTGGAGAGAGAGTGTGATTGCCAAGGCACAGCTTGCTGGAGTTTGGGCAGAGGGTTGTGACAGTGGTTACAAGGATGTATACTTGAATAAAAAAAAATTTTTTTGTCAAGCTACACCAAAATGTCAAAAAACTTGAAAGTAAATTTAAAAGAAAAGAAGTAATTTGAGTCATTTTTATGTCTGCATTTCTGCTTTTTTTCTTTGTTTACAGTTGGCTTCTTTAGATTATCATACAGGATGTTTATTATACAGAACAAATGGGTACCTGGGGAATGGGGCTGTTACACGGGGCCTCAGCAACTTTGGTCAGGCATATGGGGAGTTTTGAAGCTAGAGTGGCCTTTCCTAGAAGTTTCATACTGACCCATCTCTATATGTGGCACCCTGGAAAGGGCCGTTGGGAGCTAGTCCCTAAGAAAGCTGATGGAACAAGGCTGTACACACTACCCATGAATAACCACATGCTCACCAGGCATGGTGGTGCACAATTATAAACAATGGTATGTGGGAAGCTGAAACAGGAGGACGGCAGGTTCAAGACCAGCCTTCGAAGTTTAGTAAGACCCTGAGCAAACTCTTGGGAGGACTGCAGGTTCAAGACCAGCCTTAGAAGTTTAGTAAGACCCTGAGCAAACTCTTGAGATCCTGTTTCAAAGTAAAAAATAAAAAAGGGCTGGAGTATAGCTTAGAGGCAGAATGCTCCAGGTTCAAGTCTCGGTACCGCACACAAACAAACTAACAAATAAATACCACATCTTCTGTTCGCTGAATTAGATGTATTCAGAAAGCTGGACCTTGGTCAGTTGTATCAGCTGCCCAAATAGCCATTAATCCTACTCATCCAATTAGTCTATTAACGGCTGAGATGCTAGAAATCATATTAGTACTATAAGGAAATAAAATAGGCAGAGTCCTTGTGCTCAGGAAATCGTCTGATGGAGGAGGCACAAAATAGATGAGTGTGGAAAACAAAATCAGTTCAGAAATGTCTAAACACTTGAGGCAATCAAAGAATCAGATGGAGAGGAAATGCAAAATAAATAAACATGCACACATGGAGTTGAAGAGAAGAAAAGACAGGAAGCACTTTGATTCTCATCCAGTGGGGTAAAAAATTCATAAAGATCCAATAAGGTAGACAGATCATTAGCAATTCAGGATCATAGGAGGTTAAGAGATACACTTAAAACTCAGAGCAAATAGTTAAAAAAAACTTATGTACAGAGTGCATTAAGTTCTTTTTTCAGTAAATAGAAGTAATTAAAATATTACTCAGAGAAAAATAGCATGCTTTTAAAAAGGAAGATGTAGAGTTGGTGGGACCATAAATAAAAACATTCCATATGCATACCAGTAACATCTCAAGAATGTCTTAAATCCTTTTTACTGACTCTTTTCATTTTAATTTATTCTTCAGAATCATTTTCCTGTTTTCTTATTAAAATATCTTTCTCACAGGCATTTCTCAAGGAATGTTCGACTACAGAGGCACTCAGCTGCCTTACTCTGAATTTGACAGACCCTTGAAAATCCTGTCTCGGGGAACTTTTCTAAGCAATCCATTCAGAGATGAGTGACGTCTAGACATTTTGTTCATTAGTTCGGCTAACCGTTGGTTTTGTATTTTATTTACTACATTTTCCTTTTTCTTCATGATTTAGCTCTCCAAAACACTCAGGCAGTTTGCATGAAAGGGGCTATATCATAAACGCTTTTAAGGGTTATATGATTTATACACGCGGTGCTCATGATTCATGTCTTGAATGGCCACGTTGGTAGATTTTTTTAAATTAAATTCCTGATTTATGTGAAATAGATAAATATGCGGATCATTCAGAACAAGGGTGTCTGTGTCTGGGGGTGGGGAGGGGACGGACTGGAGGGATTTGAAGGCATGAATAACTCCCTACTGGTCCTAATGGGGTTTACACAGGACGACTCCTGTGTTCCCACATACAGTCTTCCTTGGCTCTCACATGTGGTTAGCTCCGTGTTATTGATATCATAACTTTAACTTCCCAGCCTTAAATCGATATGTCTTTTAGAGGTCCCCCTTAAGAAATGAAACATAAAAGAATATGCCTTTTTCTTCTTCTGCCTCTCCCGATGTTGTATTTGGCAATTGCCCTGACATTCTAAAACGTCTTATCTACCTCTCGGTTTGAAGTCGCTGGAGGGATGCACGTTGGCCTTTCTCTGTGTCATGAGCAGTCCCCATCATCCAAGTAGAAAATGGAAGTGCAAATGATTCCTAACGATGGGAGCATGTCGTAAAAGATGATACTGAAGCAGAGCTTTCTGCGGCAGTAATAAAACATGTTCAAGCTCCTTCCCAGCTAAAGAAAGGAACTTGCACCCGGCAGAGGTGGGGTCGTGTGAGAAAGTGTGCATGTGCGTGTTTCAAATAACCAAACCAATAAGTCCTATTTCTCTCCTTACTATAATCAGGGGAACAACCATTCCAATAAAATTGTGTTCAACAGTTCCTCTATAAATTCCCTCCCTCATCTCAGCTCCACCTGGTATAATATAAAATGCAATATACTTTGGAGTCATTTTTAATAAAACCCTTTCAGATGACTCTGTGGCAATGCAATTCATTTATAGCTTCCTATAAGTTCACCTTTATAGATGTTTTCGTCTTTCCTATCTGATGGGGTAAAAAAGTCACTTTCCCCACCCCTTCCCAACCACCATGTGCTTCTGGTAATTTAATCACTCTATTTCTTAGTGTTTCAAATATAAGAACAGAGTTATGGCAGAAGGAGAACTTAGTTTGATCATCTATGTAATGTTAAGGTTGGAACTTTATATGGTTCTTACTTTGCCCTGGCAGGTTTTTTTTTTCTTATTATAAGGCCCCGTGTTGACGCTATTAAGGTACAATTAGTAGAAAGAGCCACTTCATGACTTGTTTTTATTAAAATAGCTGCAGTATTATTCTGTGTTAATGTCTGGGTCAAAACAGAGTTATTCACTAAGTGACTTTTTAGGTAGGTAAGATGATTTAAGGATGTGAATGTCTTTGCTGCATAAAAGACTTGTGCCAAGCATCCTGTAAGCAGAGGAGAAGGGACTTTCCAAATAAAGAAGGGTAACTTTCAGCCACTAGCTGAAACCTAGCTAACCACATTTTGAGGTCCACTTCCCTGCTATTCCTTAAGGACATGATATAGTCCAAGAGAAAATGAGTTCTCCAGGCAGGCTCTTGCTTCTAAGACTTTCCACCAATTGTGTTTGGAAGACCGGAGAAGTGTGATAATATCACTGAATCTGGTGGTACTTTGCCTCATGACCAGGTGTCCCATGCTACAGTCCTAGTCCTAGCATCTTTCTTCTTAGACTCGGGCTCCTCCGTAGATGATAACCAGCAGAGAAGACAGCTGAGAAGCAACTGGATGCATATTGCATGCAGCCCTTCCCCCAATCCATGTAATGGTGCCATGAGATACCTTCACAAGTCAGCCTCTGGTTTATGGCGTTTGCTGCACCATGAGAGAGCAGTGTCTTGCTTAAGAATTATTCCAAACTTAAAGATGGCAACAGTAGAACATTAAGCCAAGCCTGGTGCCCTTCTAAATGCAAGCGCTAAGTGACTGTACAGGTCATACAACCATGAAGCTAGCCCTGGCCTCAGTTACTTCTGGATATGAGAGGACGGGGAGGTTGAAAACAGGAATTCTGTCTAAAAGTCTGTATAGGGAGATGTTCACAACCAGATTGGCATTTCTACCCTCTACAGTTGGGCTGCTATCTTTCTTTCTATGAGCGGAAGAACAACATTGACTATTCAGGATTATGGCCTAATTTCTGGATAGAAACCCATTTCTCTTTGCTCCAGGTTCCTTATTTATAAAATAATAAAGTATATCTCCAAGGTTCCTGTGAGCTAAAATTTAATATTCCTAAAATTGTTCAAAGACAAGACAAAGCCGGGCGTGGTGGCGCACGCTTATAATCCCTCCTCTTGGGAGGAGGAGACAGGAGGATCGCGCAGGTTCGAAGCCAGCCACGCTGGCCTAAGAGACCCTCTTTCCAAATAAAACAATATAAAAAATAGGTCTGGGAGTATAGCCCGGAGGTAGAAGGGCTTCCAAGAACCCCAGTACCACCAACCCCCCCCCCAAAAAAAATAACAACAACAACAAAAAACAAGACAAAAACTTTCAGAAGAAATCATAGTAGAGTTTGGAAGTAGCCTCTTGGGAAATTTTGGGCATGAAGAGGTTCTTGAAGCAATCAATTATTAACACTCTTTTTAATAATGGTTATGATTTTTTTCTCAAAAGGTAGCAATATATTGAAGTAAAGCAAGGCAGTTTGGGAGAGTGTGAGATAAGACAAATCTGAGATGAAGGGAAGATTGGTCATTAGAAACTTTGTGATCTCGAGTAAACCATTCCCTTTACTGTTGTTTCTGTACAATGCGAGTGATGGTATTTGCAGCAGAGAATTGTTGATGGGATAAATAAAGCCATGCATGAGCTGGACTCCTCAGGATGCCTGGAAAACATTAAGCATTCAATAAATGCAATTGGGTGTGGAAGAAGGAGAAAGAGAGGGAGGAGGAGAAGGAAGTGGTGGAGGAGATGCTGGTGAGGGAATCCATAGTTTCTTTAAAAAACTGGAACTGAATTGAGATCAATCCGTGCTGGGATCCTCTGACCATGCTTCCTGGGAAACTTTGGGTAAGCAATTCAACCTCTCAATTGCTGTATTGGTTAGTTATCACTGAATAACAAACCATACCAAAACTCAGCCAATTAAAACCACTGTGATTTTTCCCATATATTTATTGTCCATTTGTATTTCTTTTGAGAAGTGTCTATTCAGATCCATTGCCCATGTTTGGATTGAGATTTTTTTGGGTATTGAGTTTCCTAAATTCTTTATATATTCTAGATATTAATAATCTGTCAGAGAATAGCTAGAGAAGATTTTCTCCCATTCTTTAGACTCTTTAGGTTATTTATTTATTTATTTATTTATTTATTTATTTATTTATTTATGGGTCTGGGGATGGAACCCAGGGACATTCGACCTCTAAGCTACACCCCCTGTCCTATTTTTTATTCTTTATTTTGAAACTGGGTCTCACTAAGTTGCAGAGGGCATTACTAAGTAGCTGAAGCTGTCTGTGAACCGTGATCCTCCGGTCTCAGCCTCCCTAATTCTGGGATTACAAGCGTGCACCACCGTGCCTGTCTTCTTTAGGTTATTGATAGCTTCTTTTGCTGCACAGAAGCTTCTTAGTCTGATGCAATCATATTTATTGATTTTTTATTCAACATCATGAGCAGGCAGGAAAATGCAAATCAAAATGACACTGAAGTTCCATCTAAGCCCAGTTAGAATGCCAATCATCAAGAATACAAACAATAAATTCTGGTGAGGATATGGGGAAACGGGAACTGATCCACTGGTGATGGGATTGCAAGTTAGTATACAGCCACTATGGAGATTGGAATGACAGTGTCTTTAAAAACTGGGAATGGAAACGTCATATGGCTCAACCAAATCACTTTTAGAACTCTTCCCAAATGAATTGAAATTAGATTTCTATAGGAAGAAATACATTTCCATGTTTATAGCGGCTCAATGCATGATAGGCAAACTGTGAAACCAGCCTAAGTGTCCATCAACAGATGAATGGATCACGAAATTATGATCTGTACACACAATAAAATTCTACTCAGCCACAAAAAATAACACAATCGTGTCATTTTCCGGAAAATGGATGGAACTCAAGAATATTATGCTTTGTGAGACTGGCCATTCACACAAAGTGAAGGGCCATATTTTTCACTCATATGGAGAAGCTAGAGAGAAACTGGAGAACAAAGAAGATCTCAGATAAATGAGAGGAGACACTGGTGGAATGGTGAGGGGGATCCGGAGAAGGAAGGGGAGAGGGGGAAGGGAGAGCTGATGACAATAACTATTCAGATAATCTTTTGTTCATACATGAAGTTACAAGACTACCTAAAAGGAGGGGGAGGAACTGGAGGGAAACACACAAGGAATGCTGTGGGCATGCGTGCATTTGATACTCTGAACCTCATTATTGTGCACAACTCCAGTGCACCAATAAAACGGATTCACTGCGATGTATTTTTGCTCATGCGATGATGTCTTGTGCAGCTGTGCTTCACAGTGCTGACCTAGATGTCCCTGGTCACTGGCTGGTAGCAAGGCTCAGCTCTGCTTTCCATTTCTGTTGCCCTTCTTGCTTTAGCAGTCTTGTTGTGCATATTTTCATGGCGATGGTGGAAACACAAGAGACAGACTCTGTGTAAATCTAGTTCAGGTTTTGCTAGTGTATGGCTATGAACATCCCATTGTGCAGAGCTAGTCATATAGCTGAACTTAATGACAACAGACAGGTGCAGAAAAACACACTCTAATTCTAGGAGGGAGAAATCAGATGGCCAAGGTGAATATAGAAAGAGGAAAGAACTGGGGTCCATAATCCTTTCCTTGCTAGGCATGACGGTGCACATCTGTAATACTAGGACTGGGAGATTGAAACTGGAGGGTCATAGGTTTGAGGACAGCTTCAGCAATTAAGTGAGACCTTTTTCTTTATATATTCTTTATATATTCTAGTTATTAAAATAAAAAAAAAGAAAAATAGGGATAAGGATGTCGTGTAGAGGTTAGAATAACCCTGGGTTCAATTCCCGGTACATCACACACACACACACACACACACACACACACACAACACACACACACACACGAGCAATAACAACAAGGATAATAATAGTAATAATTGTTTTCTTACAATGTAATACAACGTTATCTTTGTGTTTTGTTACTATAATGAAATACCCAAGGCTGGGTGATTTTATAATGAAGAGAAGTTTATTTGTCTCATTGGCATAGCTGTGGCACCAGCTCATGGCAAATGGCATTGCAGTGGCGGAAGTCCTTGTGTGGGAAAAATCACATGGTAAGACGGGAAGGCACAAGGCTAGAGAGAGGCCAGGCTTGTTCTTTTACAATTCGTTTAAGGCAGTTGACCAGGGGGTCCCATAAGAAGTACATTAATCCCTTTAGGGTATGTGTTCTCCAGGGCCTAAGGAACTTCCACTAGGCCCCACCTCTTACTTATGTTTTTTGGGGGAAGGGTGCTGGGAATTGAACCCAGGGCATTTTACCTCTGAGCTACACCTGCGGCCCTATTTTAGATTTTATTTGGAAACAGGGTCTCACTAAGTTGCTGAGAGCCTCACTATATTGTTGAGGCTGGCCATGAAATGGCATTCTTTCTGCCTCTGCCTCTAGAGTACTGGGATTACAGGTGTGCACCACCAGGCCTGGCTTGGTCCCACCTCTTAAAGGTCCCATCACCTCTTGTCCATATTGCCACAGTGGGGATCAAGCTTCTAGCATGCGGCCCCTTGGAAGAGAATCAACCTCCAGGTCAGAGCAAGGGTTAATAAGATGACCTCCCTCTTAGACCTGCTTGTAGGATTAAATGAGATAATCCACGTAAAACCTTTAGTGCAGTACAAACACATAGCTAGCATTTCATAAATGTCAGCTCTGTTTGTAGAGATAACTTAGCTCACTAAAGGGGCCCAATATAATGCAATATCTGAAATGAGAGAAGCAGGTGCGGGTGGGGGAGATGGGAAAAGAGAAGCTTTTAGCCAGATCTTAGAAGAGAGAATTCTCATGGAAAGAAGGGGCAAGGTCTTTTTAGTCAGAGAAGAATAAAATCAAAAAGGTTAAAGGCACAATAACGTACTTAAAATATGGGTCGTATCAGGAGTTTGAGATGAGTGAACCAACTACCTTTTATTTCCATCACTATCCTTTGAAAATCCTTGAGGCAAGTTGTCACTCCAAATCCTGCGGTTTGGAAGGAGAACAGAGCTCGGGTACTTCGTGCATCCTGAACCAAATGGAAACCTGGGTTTTCTTCTTGGAACCTCCTGGAGCACTACCCTTCCTAGGGAAGGTGCTCCTTCCCATGGGGCTGTTTCTCTCCAGAATGGAGAGATGGACCACAGCATTTGAGAATGCCAAAAATCATTACACACTCCTGGAAGACTCCATCTCACCTTGTATCTTTTAAAAACAGTAGTTGCTTAAGTGCAAAGCCCCAGGGAGGGCCTCGGGGCCTCTGACTTTTGTTGTTCTCCACCATCAGTGAGGGATTGAGGCAGAGGACCCATGACCAGTTAATGTGGCCAGCGGTTCCATCTGAGTTCTTGCCTATGCCCCAGGCCCCGTCTTCAGAGCCCCTGCACCGGGTTGGCTGTAGCCTTCCTTCACCGCAGGGTACTGATTAACTACCAGGGCAGAAAGCCTGCTGTGAACACAGTACAAATTGTCCAGGCCTGTTAGCATCCCCTTAATAGCCCCAGCCTGAAGAAGGACACGGGACTTCCCTCCCTCCGGGGGAACATATGTGTGCTCGGAGGGTGTCCTCTTGAAGACCAAGCTATAGAAAAAGTCATGCATAGAACCAAGGGAGGCTGGAGCTGTAGCTTGGGATGTTTCTATCTTCAAAACAAAAAGTGACTCCTTTTATTTCTCATTACCGGAAGAGCATGGCTTGAATCCTCCCTCAGCTGCCTGTCACTCTTAACTCTGGCCTTTCAAATAAGTCTGGAGAAATCACTGCAAAAGGCCCTTTTTTTCTTGCCTGGTGATCACGGTATATACTGGCGCTAGCCACAGGTGTCATGTCTTTGGGCCTGGAGGAAAGACAAATTAAAGGAGATGGCAAGCCAGGCGTGGTGGCACACACTTGTAATCCCAGCATTCTGGAGGCTGAGACCTGAGGATTGTGATTTGCGGACAGCCTCGGCTATTTAGTGAGGCCCTCCATAACTTAGTAAGACCCTGTTTCAAAATAAAGAATAAAAAATAGGGCAGGGGGCTGGGCGTGGTGGCGCACGCTTGTAATCCCCACGCTTGGAAGGCAGAGACAGGAGGATTGCGCAGATTCGAAGCCAGCTGTGTGCACTGGCTTAGGAGACCCTGTTTCCAAATAAAAATGTAAAAATAGGTCTGGGAGGGTAGCCCGGAGGTAGAAGGGCTTCCAGGAACCCCAGTACCACCAAAAATAATAATAATAATAATAATAATAATAATAATAATAATAATAATGTAGGGAGTGTAGCTTGGGGTCGAATCACCTTGGTTCCCTTCCCAGACCCCCTGACACACAAAACAACAACAACAGCAACAACAACAACACCGCTCAGGGCAGTGGATGCTCTGGATGCATCCTGATCCTGGTCAGGACTGATGCAATCACCGCCAGCGCTGGGACTGTTGGCTGTGAACACCTCTCACCTCTGCACCTCTGTGATCACTGTCCTCAGCTCGGGAGAGTCCTGCGCCCAAGGTCATGCCGACAGACATGACCGGTGGGCACTGGGTCCCTTCCTCAAGCAGGACAACGGAGAAGGGCCATGTTGGCTTCCGAGCTGGCCTTGGGGTGAGCTCTAGCTTCTGTTGCAGTATCTCAGTCCTGTGACCCCCGCCCCCCAACAGGGTTCCTCTTGAGAGCACTCTGCAGTCATTTCTCCAGTGCCTTTGACATCTGACCTGGGACATTTCCATGCGCTGGGCATGATGCATGAATTTGCACACCGAGCCTGGTTTAATTTTCACAGCCTCCATCCTTAGGAATCCGAGGTTGGGCAGGCTAAGTAACTTGCCCAGGATTCCTTTTCTTAAGTGACAAAAATTTCTGCTTTTCTCTAAATTTAATAATCCATATGCTGCCTCATAGCTCCCCTTCCTCCCTCCCTTCCTTCTTCCTTTCCTTCTTCCCTTCCTCCCTTCTTCCCTTCCTCCCTTTCTACTGATTGAACTCAGAAACATTCTACCTCCAAGCTACAGCCCAGCCCTATTTTGCTTTTTTATTTTGAAACAGGGTCTTGCTAGGTTGCTAAGAGTCTCACTAAGTTGCTGAGGCTGGCCTAGAGCCTGTAATCCTTCTATCTCAGCTTCCCAAATCCTGGGATTACAGATGTTCACCACCATGCCCTGTTCCTAAATTATTATTTTTAATGTGCTTTTCTTGGTGCATTATAGTCTCACAGTATAATGTAGATCATGTTGACAATGATATATATGCACACGGCTCTTGGTGCCCCTCCCGCCTCCCCATTTCTCCCCTTCCCAGTAGAGTTCTGAGATTGACATTGGTATATTCACATGCATGTACATAGTTGATGGTAGTATTTCCATTAATGAACCTCAGTCTTCTGCCCCCCTTCTCCCCTTCTCCTAGACCACCTCCATGGCTCCACTGAGGTTTCTGCTCCATTATCTGGAGCCCCTCTCTTATCTCAATTACTCCCTAGCTTGCACGTGTTAGAACATACGACCCTTCACTTTCTGTGACTGGCTAATCTCACTTAACATAATGTTCTCCAGGTCCTTCAGAAATTATTTTTAAATACATGAGTGAATATATTTCTGCTTTAAAATACCCTTAAAATTTTCATTTTCCACCTACCTGCAACTTTTCTACCACTGATATTTTGTCATTTCTAGTTTAATCATGCAATTAAATATTTGATGAAATCATTTTCTATTGTGTTGATCAGCTTTGCCATGAAAATCTGATGTCATTTATTCTATTACACTGATTCTATTAAAATGTCCTCTTGAGCTGGACATGGTGGTGCCTGCTTGTAATCCTAGTACTTGGGAGGCTAAGACAGGAGGATCACAGGTTCTCGACCAGCCTCAGCAACTTAGTGAGACCCTATGCAACTTAGTGAGCTCCTGTCTCAAAATATAAAATAAAATAGGGCTGTATAAAATAAAATTGAGCTAGGGGTGTAGTTCAAGGTAGAATGCCCCTGGCTTCAATCCAAAAACAGGGACTTGATTATTAAGGGTCTCAAAAGCATGATAATTTGTGATTGGTAAAATAGTATTATCAAGTGGACTCATGGCCTTCAATAAGCAGTGATACCATATTTCAAAACCATTTGTTCTCTTGAAAGATTCTAATTTCAAATCTGAGACTATTTGGGGCTACATGGTTTTCTTTTTTTGAGTCAATGCATATTTTAGTTAGCTCAATTTATCACTGCATAATATATGCATATCTCAAAACATTATATTGTATATAAGTACATTATTTTTTGTCAACTAAAAATAAACAAATAAAGGAATGAACAAATGAATAAATTCAATTCAAAGATATGGAAATACTGGAGGCTTTCCTTCTTTCTTCTTTCTTTTTTAAATTTTGTTAATGATGTATAATAGTCATTCATTTTAATGGATACACACTGGTAGAGGCATATATGCACACATCATTCCCCAATTCCCACCTCATTTCCTCTTCCCTCCCCCCTTCTCATGTTTGACTTACTGATTGACTTTGATATGCCTCTGAATGTACATCATATATGTTAGAAAATTTACCTCTTTCCTCTCCCATTCCCCTCAATTAGGTTACCTTACTTGCTCATCTATGGTTCCTCCTTCCTAGTCTAGAGTTCCTCCTATGACCCATTTTCTCTCTAGCTTTCACATATTAGGGAGAGCATCCAATATTTTACTTTCTGTGACTGACTAAACTCACTTGGTATAATTTTTTCCAGTTCCATCCATTTCCTCGCAAATGACATAATTTTGTTCATCTTTTTGACTGAGTAAAATTCCATTGTGTAGGCCAGGATCAGAGCCTGCTGAGGAGTGAGGCTGGTGCCAGGCCCAGCAAGGTCAGGATCGGCACCTGCCATGAGGCAAGGCCAGTGCTGGGGCCTCCAAGGCCGGGATCGGAGCTTGCCTTGTGGTGAGGCTGGTCCTGGGGTCAGCAAGGCCAGGATCTGTGCCTGCCATGCAGTAAGGCCATAGCTGGAGCCAGCGAGGCCGGGATAGGAACTTGCCTTAAGGCAAGGCTGCTGCTGGGGCCTCCAAGGCCAGGATTGGAGCCTGCCATGAGGCAAGGCTGGTGCTGGAGCCAGAGACTGGGATCAGAGTCTGCCAGGTGGCCAGACCGGTGCCGGGGCCTTCAAGAGTGGGATCAGAACTTGCAATGTGGCATACACAGAGAAATATCACAGAAAATAAAAAAAAATCAGATGCTTTCCCTAATATGCAAAAACTAGGAAGAAATGGGTAATCAGAGGAAATCTGATTAAAGAGGGGGCCCTATGGAGGAGCAACTAAGGTGACCAATCAGAGAGGATGGGATGAGAGAAGATGGAATCTCTTTAAAACACATGATGTATGTAAAAAAGTATATCAAAATTAATCACTGAATCAAGCGTGGAATTGAGGGAGGGGGAGGGAATGGGATGGGGATTGGATAAAGGCTAATTGGATGATGTGTGCTTGGATATCCTCACAAGTCTTGTATTCCATTGTGATGTTTAACTACAATGCACCAATAGAAATATATTAAAAATTCCATTGTGTACATATCCCATAGTTTTGTAATCCATTCATCTGTTGGCAGACATCTTGGCTGGTTCTCTAATTTGGCAATTGTGAATTATGCAGCTATGAACATAGATATGCATGCATTAGTTTGGTAGTTTGGTTTCCATTCTTTTGGGCAGAATCCCAGAAATGGTATTGCGGGATCAAATGGTAGGCTTATTCTACTTCTTCTGAGGATCTTCCATATTGTTTTCAAAAGTAGTTGCACTAATTTGCAATCCCATCAACAATGTATTAGAGTTCCTATTTCTCCACATCATCACCAGCATTTGTAGTTGTTTGTGTTTTGAATGATTGCCATTCTAGTTGGAGTTAGGAGAAATCTCAGGATAGTTTTGATTTGCATTTCTCTGATTGCTAATGATGTTGAGCATTTTTTCATACATTTATTGGCTATTTACATTTCTTTTTTTTGTGAAGTGTCTACTTAGTTCACTTGCCCATTTTTGATTGGGTTATTTGTTTTCTTAGTGCTGAGTTTCTTGAGTTCTCTGTATATTCTAAATATTAGCTAGATATTAGTCCTCTGTCAAAGGAATAGTTGGCAAAATTTTTATTCCATTAGGTTGGCTCTCTGTTAAGGTAGTTTCCTTTGCTGAACAAACATCTTCAGTTTAATGCAATTCGACGTATTGATCCTCTTTTTAATTCTTCTTCCAAATATATGGTTTTCTTTACTACTTCATATACGAGTGCATCAGCAACAGAGAGGTGGTTGGAAAAAAATGCCTAGAATATAATTTTAAAAACCTCATTGAAACATATCTTCCATTGAGTTTTGGTAGAAGAGAGACTCCTTTTCCCTGAAGTTATTAAAAACTGTTTTCTGGACGTTAGAGTCTACGGGTCAAAATTAAAATGTTCCCTTCAATAGGTAGAATGGGCACAACTTTTAACCCATGAAGCTTAGTTGAACTTAAGCACTTTGAAAGGGTACCTACAACCATGATTCCCCAGAACTAAGCTGGACGCCGTTATACATTTCCTTATTTTCTGGTTTGTGCCATTCTGACCATTTATCACGACTGTGTTTGTCTGTAATAATGTCTCTGCTGTTATAAGGTAATCTTCATGAGGGAGAAGACCTGTTTATCTAATTTGTTACTCAATTTTAGTGCTCGATTAACAGCATTCACATAGTAAGTGCTCAACAAATGGGTTTTGATTCCCTAGTTACTCAATGGAAAGTTAATTGTGTAATTTCATTGCCTGGGTATGGTAAACCAGACTGTTTGTCTTTCTACATCTTCCTCAGGAAATTAGTGGAGAACTAAGTTTAATAGCTTGCCATTTGCCTGTTATTTAATCCTCAAAACAATTATTTTTTTTCTATATAAAAAACCCAACAACTTTAAGTTATTGGAGATACGGAGTTTTCAAAACATGCTCTTGTAAACCGGTGCACTTTCGTTGTTATGGTTGCAAATTTTCCAGCTGTTCTATTTTTAAGTATGCTTCAAAATATTCTTTTATTATTTCAAATAGTTCTCCCTACTGATAGAACTCTGATTATTCTTTTGTCGAACAGCGTTCCTCCAAGAGCTCTTGCCAGACATACCAGTGTCCCTCATTGACAGTGGCTGTGAATTGCACAGCCAGTGATCTTTCAGAAAATGTTGGGGGGTACTCTATTTACTCGCCAAGACACTGTTTACAAACTCCATTGTTCAAAAGAGGCACCTTTTCTATTTCCTCTGTCATTATTTCTAAATGTGCATTTGACAGTTTCCAAGCAGGAAGGTCAAGTAAGTTCTTCTGGGTTTGTGTGAGACTTTTATCCTCGCCAGTGAATTGCTCAACTGACCTTGTAACGAGCTTCCTCTCTTTGATTAGATACTTTCTTATTTTGCGCTTGCAGATGTTTTAAAATGATCCAATATTTCCCACCCTGGGTAGGCTGGGGCCTCTGTGATCATTCCTGACGTAGTTTGCTTGGTCTCCATGGTTTCATTTGATAACTTTTTCTAGAAAAAGAAACATTTAGGTTGAGGAGGATGAGAATTACCAGGGTCCAAAAATCTAAAATTTGAGATGTTCTTCATTGCATTGCCTGCTAAATTTTATTTAAACATCACGCATGTACAAATATATCCATATCGATGTGTGCATGTAGTTTGCATAAAGGAATTTCTATGTACCTGCTGCAAACCCCTAACTTTACAAGTTCATAATAAGTATTTGTACAAGTTGAAGCTATTTAAGTACAAATTAGTTAAAGGAATCACAGACTTTCAAAGAATCAGAAAATTGATTTTAAAAATTTACATGACCACATCCTTCAGAATGTTTAAAAATGTCACACTATTGTTTGAAATTTAACCATGTAGTAAACATCAGAGAAATTATGGAAGTATATTAATTTTATTGTATTTAATAATTAAAATTGTCAAAATGTCATGAAATATTTATACTCCTCTGTGATCAATGACTTTTTTTTTTTTTTTGGCAGTACTGGGGATGGAACCAAAGGGCATTCTACCTTCCAACTACACCCCAGACCAACATGCAGGACATCCTTGTTTTATAACGAACAGTTCAAGTGGTAACTAATCCCGTCCCAGAGTTCCTTCGCCGCCAGGAGAAGGAATTAATTACGCTTGCTGATGGTGATCCCTCTGGACCCGGATGCCTCTCCAAGTCCCCACCACCGCTCAGCAATTACACGTGGAGAAACTCAGCTTCCAGCATATGAACTTCGGGGGACACCTTCAAACCACAGCACACCCCCAAAGAATAGGTACTAAATTCAGGAAATCGACAGAGGCAGCCATTCAGACTTTGTGTCAATATGACTTCAGCTGGCCGAAAATTTTCACTGCCTGTAAAAATTAAGTCCTAATTCTCCTCCCTGAACATGTACCCCAATCCCCGTGTCTGCAGGGGAGCCCTCAAGCTCTACCACGGCACGCCTGTCTGGAGGACCCACTGTCTCATCTGTGAGCAGAGAACTCAGCTCTGTGGCTCCGATGCAACCCTGGCCTTATTCTTTAATTGCTTGGACCACGTTGCTTCTTTACCTTTCCGAGGCTGAGCTTCCTGGCTGTAATCCCTGACTCCACCTAACTGTGCAGATAGATGCCTGGGGAAACTTAATGCAATAGTACCTGGACAAGCACTGCACGTATTCAGTAAGTGCCAATTATCGGTAGGCCTGGTATTCACTTTGTGTACCTTGACTGAGCCCTTTGGGTCAGTGCTGTCTTTCTGTGGCCCGCTGTAACCTTCTCCCCAGAAAGGATATGGTGCTACCTGTGCTGTGTCCGCATTTGCTCAGGTGAGGGTCCTAGTCAGACAGCACTTGCTTTCTGGGCAGGAAAGCAACTGGGACTGGAGTTGCTGCATCTGACAACAGAAACAACCCACTTCATGAGCCCAGCTCTGCAAACAGCTTTTCCAGCAGTCCGGTTTTCCCTGATCTAGAGAGGTCCTTTCTCGCTGCAGAGGTCACCTGCACCTTAACCTGAGAGCGCCTCTCTGCTGAGCTGTGTGGGAGGCCACACAGCGGCTGGAGGCGGTGCACACTCCCAGCCTCGGCATCACAGAGGGACCTCAGGGGCCAGGGCGGGACCTTCAGTCATTTCCCCAACTCCTCCATGCTTTTGCTCAGGCCGCTCTCAAGTTCCCATCTGTCCTCGAGCTGGAGCCATGAAGCAAAGTTCCATCAGAATAAGCAGTAGACTGGTTTTGTTGTATGTATGTATGCATGCATGTATGCATGTGTGCATGTATGTATGCACGTATGCATGTGTGTATGTGTGTATGTGTGTATGTGTATGTGTGTATGTGTGTATGTGTGTATGTATGTATGTATATGTATGTATGTGTATGCATGTGTGTATGTATGTATGCATGTGTGCATGTGTGTATGCATGTATGTGTGTGCATGTATGCATGTGTGTGCATGTATGTGTATATGTGTGTATGAATGTGTGTATGTATGTGTGTATGTATGTGTATGTATGTATGTATGTGTGTATTTATTTATTTATTTATTTATTTATGGTACTGGGGGTGGAGCCCAGGGGCATTCTACATCTGAGCTACACTCCCAGTCCTATTTTTTATTCTTTATTTTGAAACAGGGTCTCACTGAGTTGCAAAGGGCCTCACTATGTAGCTGAGGCTGGCCACAAACTGCAATCCTCCCATCTCAGCCTCCAAATGCTGGGATTACAAGCGTGTGTCATCACATCTGTCTCTTTTTTATTTTATTTTATTTTATTTTATTTTATTATTTTATTTTATTTTGGTGCTGGGATTTGGACCCAAAAGTATTCTACCTCTGAGCTATACTCCCAGCCCTATTCTATTTATTTATTTCTTAAATTTTGAAACAGGGTCCCACTAAGTTGTGGAAAGCCCCACTAACCTGCTGATGCTGGCTGTGAACCTATGATCCTCTTATCTCAGCCCCCCCCTAAGGAATATATATTTTTTAATTTTTGAGACAGGGCCACACCAAGTTGCTGAGGCTGGTCTTGAACTTGTAACCCTTCTGTCATATTCGGCTGTTGATGCAACTTGTCATTTGAGGTAATTGTCAATTCGCAGGCAATGGTAAGAGAGGATAGAGATGTCCCATCTACT
This sequence comes from Muscardinus avellanarius, assembly GCF_963383645.1. Classification (NCBI taxonomy): domain Eukaryota; kingdom Metazoa; phylum Chordata; class Mammalia; order Rodentia; family Gliridae; genus Muscardinus; species Muscardinus avellanarius. Next base: position 11,131,936 of record NC_137805.1, on the reverse strand, counting down.
ACCTGCTCTTTCTTTAGTTTCTTCCAATAGTAACATCTGCTAAATCTGGATCACAGAATCTAGAATAGTGGAATTGATCCAGTCAAGATTCAGAATAATTCTATAACCACAGGCTTTCTCTTGTTGGCATTTTATACCACATGCCCCTTTTGTTTTATTATCATCCTCCTCCCCGATCCTTGGAGACTGTGAACGTGGTTCCCATTCCTAACATTCTGTTATCTAAGGATGTAGCAGCAGTGGTGTCCTACGGTATGTTATCTTTAGATATTGTCTTTTTCTCATTCAGCATAATTCCCAGAGTCACCCAAGATGTTGTGTGTGCCAAGAGCTTGTTCCTTTTTACTGCTAAATAGTAGTCCACGATACAGGTGTGCTTTTATTTGCATAATCATTCACCTGTTGAAGGACATCTGTGTTGTTTCCAATTTTAGGATGGCATGAATAAGTTTGCTATGAATAGTTCCTTATAGGTTTGTGTGTGAACCTAGGTTTTTATTTATCTATAAATTTAAGAGTGCAGTTGCTGGGTTGTATTATAATTGCATGTTGGGTTTTATGAGAAACTGCCAAGCTGTTTTCCAGAGTGACTGTCTCACGTATATTTCAGCAGCAATCAGTAAAGGAAGCCGTCCACTGCCTCCTCTCCGCGGTGTAACGCGATCACTGCTTTTGTCTATCCTGACAAGTGTGGAGTGATAGCTCATTGTGGCTTTGATTTGCATTTTATCAATGGCTAATGTTGTCCAATGTTTTCCCCAATAGTCATTGGCAAATGGTATAATTTTTTTTTATGGTACTGGGGATGGAACCCAGGGGCATTCTACCCTACCTCCAAGTGACACCAGATGGTATATTTTAAGAGCTGGAAGGATGGAAAAAGAGACACATTTCTATAATTAAACCCCAAATTATTTCTATAATTAAACCCCAAATTTATTTGGATAAGAAGAGAAAGAATGAGAGAGAGAGAGAGAGAGAGAGAGAGAGAGAGAGAGAGAGAGAGCATTAACAAGCTTCATTTTGAACTCGAATCTTCTGAACGGCTGGTGATGTCTGATAGGCCCCAGAACTAGTAAACCTCAGGAAGATTTGTTGGCTCTGAAGCAGGTGGTAAGAAAGGGCACATGATATCTAGTTAAGAATGCACACTAGTAATTCAGTGATGCTCATCACACACGCAGATGTAAATACACATGCATTCGTGTCCAGTCATGAGTTACAGACCTCACCTGTGATGCTGGGCTCATAAGATTATATTGGAGCCCAGAAGCCCAGTGTGGTAACACATGGCTATAATCCCTGTCCTAGGGAGGCTGAGGCAGGAAGACGCAGGTTCACAGTGAGACTCTGGCTCTCTAAGTGACCATGTCGCTATATTGAAACTGTGTCTCAAAATAAAAAATAAAAAGGACTAAAATCAATGGTAGAGCATTTCTAGATTTAATCTCTAACACAACACACACACACACACACACACACACACACACACAGAAAATAAAAAGAGAGAGTTCATTGGAGCTGAAACTTTCCTATCACCTTGCATCTGTACTGTTTAGGTATTTTTAGATGCACAAGTACTTACTATTTTGTGCATCTAAATTGTGTTACAAGGTCCTATTTATCAGTTTAGTAGCATGGTGTACAGGTTTGTAGCTTGGAAGTAATATTGACTTTGTCACATAGCCTAAGTGTATAGCAAGAGATATTTGTATAAGTCTATTCTAAGATGTAACTAATTTTTATGTTGGTAGTGTTGAGGATTAGAACCTAGGGCATTCTACTTATGAACTCAACTCTCTTTTACTTTTTCAATTTTTACTTTTACTCCCAAACCTCTTTTATATTTTTAATTAATTTATTTATTTATTTTTGTGTGTGTGTGTGGTACTGGTGTTCCTGGAAGCCCTTCTACCTCCAGGCTACACTCTCAGACCTATTTTATATTTTTTATTTGGAAACAGGGTCTCTTACGGCAGCACGACTGGCTTCAAACCTGCGCGATCCTCCTGTCTTCGCCTCCCAAACATGGGGATTACAAGCGTGCGCCACCACGCCTGGCTTTTTTTTTTTTTAATTTTGAAACAGGGTCTCACTGAGTTGCTGAAGGTCTCACTAAATTGTTGAGACCAGCCTCAAACCTGAGAGCCTCACGTCAGCTTCCCAAGTTCTGGAATTATAGGTGTGTGCCACCACACCAAGTTAGGATGTAATTTTGAGCATCTGTATCTGGCCATGAAGTTTCAGGTGCTCAGCATTGCAAAGGTCAGTGCTGACTTTCTCAGGGCTGTTACTGGAGGAGGAGGAGCAGATGCTGTGGGCCACGGCGAATTCCCTGCTGCCGTCACCTTCCCATGGAAAGCAGCTTGGCGAAGCTGTGATTCCGCTAAATTTGTTCCTTGATAACAACTGTGTTTGTTACTATTGGCCTGAAGCAAAACTCGCAGATGTAATAGCTGTTGAAAAAAATTAAGTGGTATGATGACTGATTTATAACTTCATTGTGGCATAAATTATAACAGGAAACCAGGGCAACGACGGTTTGGAAGTGCTTCTGCTCCTCTGCAGAGGTGCCGAGTCCTTGCTTCTTGTCCAGCTAGTGTTAAATTTGCTAAACAGAAGGTCGGTGAGGGATGGAACTATCACCTTCCCCTCCCCATCCCAAAGGAAAGCCGGGTTATTCAGATACAGGAGTCAGGAGAGTTAGGTATCGGCGTAAGGCCATAGGTTCACGTCCCCGATGGGCTCTGAGCTTGTCAAAACGTCTCTTCAGCCTCCTTGCTCATGCTACAGTGTGCTTTGGTTACTGAATTGGTCACGTAATTAGAAGCGCACTCCTCTGGCTGGGAAGAGTTCTGCTGGTACGCTCCAATTTAAAGAAAACCCACTGGCTGTGCCAGGTTCTATGACTTAACGATGAAGCGGCAGAAGGAGCCCTTGAGGAGGTGTGATGTTGCATTCAGTTTTGGTAGAGTATTAAGCACTCAAATTCTCTTTCAGCTTTCAGCCAGGGCTCACTATTGAATAAATGAGCCCAAAGCAGCCAGGTGTCAGGGCCACGTGCAGGATGGGTGGTCAACTGTGATGGTCACTGGGACTAGATCAGGCAGGGTCTATCTGCGTTTGCCTTTCACCTCTCCAAACCCTGCAGCTGTGTCCACGGTGAGAGGACTTGGCGTCTGCTTCCATCATTGCTAGAAGGCATCGTTTTTATCCTTAATTCTTCTCTGTCGGTTCTTTAAACAGCCACAACAAATTTGGTGGTAGATTCACCGGACCCCATTGACCAAACTGTCTTCTCCTCCTCCTTCTTCTTTCTCTCTGACCTCTCTTATTTTTCCTCTCTTCCTCTCTTTCATCTGACTTCTCCACCCACAAAGCCAAGGGAAGTGAGGTAACAATAACTTTGCTGCATTCCACCTGGCCCACCCAGAGAAAAATCTATTTCTAGGCCAATGCGGAAAACCCAAACCTTGCGGAAGGCAGCGGGCTCTTTAATCTGGCATCCTCCGTGCGCGCGCTGCACAGACTAATGTTTAATTTGAAATTGCGACCCAAAAATAGCAAGAGGGGAAACGTGGAATTTGCATAGCTATATATGTGTGTGTGTAAGATAGTCGTTTTAGAAAACACTGTGTTTGAGAGTTGACCCTTTACTTGAAGTTGCCCGAATTTCATGGAGTCTTCCGAGATAAGGCGTGTAATTTTCAGTTGAGTGATGGTTGCTTTTCTGCACAGTAGTCTTGGTATTGAGGAGATAGATGCTCCAACCCTGTCATTTCAGCAAACTGAATGCCGAGACTCAGAGATGTCTGACCGATAGAAGCTAAGGTAACAATGACCGTGAAGACATGGTTTATTTCTAGTGACCACTGTACTGTCCCACTGTAGAGAATCATTGAAATCTTGTTCTCTCTTGGTCTTCTTTTATCTTTTAGCCATCCCTCTCTTTTTTCTTTGTCACATTCAGGACCTTTTTTCCCCTCTTCTCCCTTTTTAAAATTCTTTTTCTGTGTCTCCCTTTCAAAGTAAATTGCGCTAAAACTTAACTTTTTATAGGCAAGGTATTGGTTTGGTTAATTTTAACCCAGCTGCTTGCAAGTGGACACTTTTCACCATGAGCTCTTTGGAAGCTCAATTCTATTTTTAAAGCTCTAAATGTCATAGTTGGAGAAGAGTAACAAAAATTTCTGTCATTTCTAGCCAGGCGTGGTGGCGCATGATTATAATTCCAGCATTCAGGAGGCTGAGTCTGGAGGACTGGAGTTCACAGACAGCCTCAGCTTCTTAGTGAGGCCCTTTGCAACTCAGTGAGACCCTGTTTCAAAATAAAGAATAAAATATAGGGCTGGGTGTGTGGCTCGGAGATAGAATGCCCTTGGGTTTCATCCCTCCAAAAATAGGGCTGGGAGTGTGGCTTGAAGGTAGAATGCCTCTGGGTTCCATCCCTAGTACTGCAAAAAAAAAAAAAAATCTGTCATTTCTGATTTTCCACTGTTTCTAGCATAGTGTTGGACACATTTTTTTTTTTTTTTTTGGTACTGGGGATTGAATCACAGACATTCTACCTTTGAACTGCAATCCTAGCTCTATTTTTCTTTTTTAAATTTTGAAACAAGGTCTCACTAGGTTGCTGAGAGCCTCATTAAAATGCTGAGGCTGATTTGTGATCTTCTTGTCTCAGCCTCCCAAGTAGTGGGATTACAGGCATGTACCACCATGTTCAGTTTTGTGGACACTTTTATTTTTATTTTTATTTTTTATTTTTTATTTTTTTGGTGGTACTGGGGTTCCTGGAAGCCCTTCTACCTCTGGGATACACTCCCAGACCTATTTTATATTTTTTTATTTGGAAACAGGGTCTCTTAAGCCAGCGCAGCTGGCTCCGAACCAGTGCTATCTTCCTGTCTCCGCCTCCCAAACGTGGGGATTACAAGCATGCGTCACCATGCCAGCTTGAGGACACTTTTTAAAACATTCTTATTAGCTGGGTTAGTAGCAGTTCTTGGGAGGTTGAGACAGGATTGCAGGCTTGAGGTGTGTCTCAGTAATTTAGAGAGATTCTCAACAACCTAGCAAGACTCTGTTTCAAAACAAAACAAAAAAATTTAAAAATGGCTGGGGGTATAACTCTGAGCTAGAATGCCTTTGGGTTCAATTCCCAGTCCCTCCCCTGCCCCCAAGAAACAATCAAATAATTTTACTGGGAACTGAAGTGTGAAGCATCATCTCTTTATTTGGTGAGCGATGCCCCACAGGTCACAGAAGCAAGACAGAGAGGGCAGAGTTCATGGGATGAAAAATTTTAAGGAAGATTAAAGACCAGCATGTGTGTCTCTAAGAAAGTGATTCCTTTCAGAAACCCACAAAAGTGTTCATGGCTAGAAGTCAAGAATCTATGAACTTAAACACTTACACTGAAAGATGTTCCTTTCTGTTCCCTAAGCTTTAGACGAATTGTAGCTTTTTTAGCTGGGTGTGGTGGTGCACGCTTGTAATCCTAGTACTTGGGAGGCTGAGACAGGAGGATCGCAGGTTTGTAGCCAGGCCCAGCTACGTAGTGAGGCCCTCCGCAACTTAGTGAGACTCTGTTTCAAAAATAAAGAATAAAAAAATAGGGCTGGGAGTCTAGCTTGGAGGTAAAATTCCCCTGGGTTCTATCCTCAGTACTAGAAGAATATAGCTGTTTCATCCATTATAAATGTAGACAAAACCCACTGTAATGGCAAAATTCAATTACATATATAAAAATCACTTGTTGACTTTAAGACATCTAGTTTCAAAAGTTCCTTTATGCTTATTATTATTTGGAAATTATGTAAATATGAGGCTGATCTTTCAACTTTAAAGGGTTAACAAAGGAGCACATATATTAGTATATAACTGGTTTTCTTAATAAGGCTACCTATTTTAGTAAATGTATATAAAAATCATTATTCTCAGAAGCAGTCAAGGGCATCACCATATTATTAAAGGAATCCATGGGTTTCTCCTGGAGAAGGAGGAAGCTGTGGAGGAAGATGGGGGATCATGGAGTTGGTCTGGGGTCTAACAGTTCCCACTTGCTTCTCTTGGTCTTGTGTCCAGCACAAAACACCTAGATAGCCCTTGCAAAATGTGGAAAAAGAAGAAAAGAAGTCCCATGGAAGACAGGGGACACTGGGGTCAGTAGCAAAGTAAAACACACTCCTGGAAATTCTGTAGCAGAAAAGATTTATATCACTCCCTCGCTCTTTTTCTACCCATTTTTCCCATGCCAACCCTCTCAGTCTTTACTTATTTATGGCTGGCAGTTTTGTAACATAGAAGTTTCACATCCTCCCCAGTGTTACTTTGCAGGGATACTTGTGGGCACCGCTGCTGTGCCTTGCTTGAAAGCCCAGCTCCCAAACACTCCCGGGCTGTCTTGCTTGTCTTGACTAATATTTATTGGTGTCTATAATAAAACAGGTTGGCTTATTTGCTAGAGCAGAGTTGGTAGAGACCAGGGATGTAAATTGACAGCCACTGTGTACACCGAATTCCTGGCTCACTGTGAGCCACACCGGCTCTCGTGGTTAATCATTGAAGTACCGGGAGTCTGACGGGAGCCCACGTTTCCCCAAGGTCTTGTTCAAACTCTCTACTCAGTAATATTAAGAGGAGGAGGATTTGTCAGAGAAAGCTATTTTTCTAAATTTCTCGCTAGCTTCCACATATGAGAGAAAACGGGAAGGGAGGGATAGAGGTAAGACTTGAAGAAGGAAATACTTGAAGTAATGCTGTACGCATGTGTGAACTTATCAACACCAATGTCAATAATATGTACAGGGAGGGGCGTGCTTCTGGTGAGATGCAGAGAGAGCTACAGCGAGTGCTGCGTGCATGTATGTTTCCAACACTCTGATCCTCATTATGATGCACAATTACAGCTCACCAATAAAAGCACATCACATAAGAATAAAATCAAATGAAAAGCCTATTTTCTTCTATGATCTCATCTGTCTTGATTCTGCAAGGAAGAAGGGAAGTAGGGAGCAAATGTTAGCAATGAAATTCACGGAGGCAGCAGGACAGATACGGACTTTGTAGTCAACAGGGCTGGATTGTAAATCCCAGCTCTGTGGCTATCCTGGCTGCGTGATCTTGGATACATAATTTCTCTGAACTTTAATTCTTCATCTGTAAAATGGACACAATAATGATGCCCACTTGTAGAGTTATAAGTATTTGATGATATATATTGTGAAAGACATTTGACCCTGTGCATGGTACTGCAGGAGAACTTAACAGGGTGCACAGCTCCTGGAGGCGGGCGCTAGGCTAGCGTCAGGTGAGGATATCAGCAGGGAGAAGAGAGGAGGAGTCCAGGAGCAGCTGCTGTTTGGACCCATGAGCTGGGTTTGTCTATGTGATAACCAGCTGATCCTGTTAGTTGGAAAAAATAATATATATATACATATATATATATATATATAATATTCATAATATATTCATATACATATATTATTGGTGCACAGTGAGGTTTAAAGTGATACCAACATTCACACTCACACGGGCAGCACTGGGTGTGTTTCCTCCAGATCACTTCTTGTCCCCTTCCCCCACGTTAGTGAGATTGTAGTGATACCTTCATATGTTAACACAACATTATTTAAGCTGTTTCCTTTATCAGGTCCCCTCCTTCCCATCCCACCTCCCTCCTCAGTCTCCTTCTATTGTACTGGCCTCTCTCCTTATTTTTCTGAAGCCCCTTTGTTTCTGATTTCCTCTCCAGCTTCCACATGTGAAAGAAAACATATGATCTTCACTTTCTGCAACTGGCCGATCTCACTTAACATCATACTCTCTATTTCCATCCATTTTCTTTACTCTTAATGATCCTGGTTCCTTTATTGAATAACTAGCTTGTGCCTGTTTTTCTAACTAAAAAAAATACAGTCTTTATAGTAATCACTATCTACCTATCTCACAAGGCAGACTAACCAGTGTGTATGTGAAGTCATGTTATTTCCCAAAGCCAAGACAGTGACTCTACCGTTCCCATAATGAGAGTCTAAGCGCTGAGGTCAATGTGTATAGAGATGTATATCTGTACTTGGGCCTGTTCTGTATGTAGTTAATGTTTTAAATGGTATAATCATTTAACTGATAAATAAGTTAATTTATGTGAAAGTCTTTGTAAACAGCAAAGCATTATTAAAATCCAAGCCACTGCTGCTGCTCCTCCTCCTCCTCCTCCTCCTCCTCCTCTTCCTCCTCCTCCTCCTCTTCCTCCTCCTCTTCCCCCACCTTCTCCTTCTTCTCCTTCTTTTTCTCCTTCTTCTTCTTCTTCTTCTTCTTCTTCTTCTTCTTCTTCTTCTTCTTCTTCTTCTTCTTCTTCTTCTTCTTCCTCCTCCTCCTCCTCCTCCTCCTTCTTCTTCCTCCTCCTTCTTTTTCTTATCATAATCTCCTCCTCCTCCTTCTTCTTCCTCCTCCTCCTCTTATTCCCCATCCCTTCCTTTTCCCCCTTCTCCTCCTGCTCCTTCTTTTTCTATTTCTTCTTCTCCTCCTCTCTCTCCTCCCCATCCCCCTTCTGATCCTTCTTCTTTCCCTTTTCCTCTTTCTTCTCCTCCTCCTTTTTCTCCTCCTCTTCTTCCTCCTCTTTCTCTTCCTCCTCCTTTCTTCCTCCTCCTCCTCATTTATCTTTAAATTAAAATTAATTTGGCAGTTGACAATTTGCCCCTGAAATCCTTTAGCCCACTAGCAAGGAAGAAGTCCTTTAGAAAATACAAGGCCTCTTAAGCTTCAGCCCTGATCAGTAAGGAGTCAGAGAAGTTACTTGTTTATTTAGAATCTTTATAGAATAAGATTATCCAAAGCCTGACCCATTAAAAAATATTGAACTCAGGGCATTCTACCTCCGAAGTATACCCCTATAGCTTTTTATTTTTTGTTTTAAGTTGCTGAGAGCTTCACTAAATTGCTGAAGCTAGCCTTGAACCAACAATCCTCTTTTCTCAGCCTCCCAATTATAGTGGTATGCCACCACGTCCAGCTTAATTCATGCTTCTTAATAATTATCTTTGGTAAATGATGTATAAAGGTGGTTGATGGAAAGTATGACTGACAAGATTTGGGGTCGTCTAATACCCTTATAACTTTCAATGGTTGATAATATGAATCTCAATTATAAAATGGCATTCTTAAATCTATTTTTCTTAGTAAGGATATATTTTCTAAGCTCAGAGTGGTTTGGAACCCTTCCCAGTGGTCTCCAGCCATCTATCATTTGAAGAAGGATTAACATGAAAATATACTTACCTAGTTTCTAAACACCTGTATCCTTATTTAAATAAATAAATGCATTTTATTTAAGTTTATCACTTTACAGCCACGAGAAAGATACTATTTCATCCAGAAACACAGCTCATCTCTTCTTGATCTGGTGCATTCTTTGGATTTGACTATGGTGGTAGAAACCTTTCTAGGGAAACTCAATTCCCCATGAACTACATAGGCGAGCTGCTAGGAAGACAAAGTGGGATAAGATATAGTTCTTGCTTTAGGGATAAACTATCAACCATTGTCTACATGATGGCCATACCTCATCAGACCAGTAAGGAGCCCTCTGGTTTTTTAATAAGTGTCTTTCTTTTGTGTCTTTTCCCCAGTGGTGTACAGCATAGAAGCTGTGCTCACTTGTCCAAGCCTGTAGGATAATTCACGAGCTTCAGGATGGCTGCCGTGAATGGTGGTGAGCCAGTGTGCCTTGACTATTCTCTCTTCCAAGTGTGTTTTTGCCCACGATCAAAATAGTTCAGAGAGACTGCTTACTGACAGTCACCCTGGAGAAATAACAAAGGTGCATGCAGCTTTTTTACAAAGTTGATGGCCAGTGTGCAGGCATCTGTCTCTTAGAAACTGTGCTTTGTCAGAGCCTTCTCCTTGTGCTTGGCTGGAACTGCTTAGAAGAGCTGAATTATAAATTGCTGCTTTTAAATCCAAGATTTGGCTATACATTTAGGTTAGATTATGCAAAACTGGCAGAGCTTGGTTTCTAGCTTTTTGTAGTGTCGGGGTTTGGTCATTTCCCTCTGGTTAGTGTGGAGAGAACTAAAGCCCTCTGTTCTAACCAAACAACCGCAACCCAAATAGGCTAAGAGAGGAGGAAAATCCTAGGACAAGTGAGAGGAGGAGCGCCATTCAGGGCAGCCAAGCTGGGGCAGGAGCTTAAAACCAGTGCAGCTGCTTGCCTGGGAGAGCTCTTCAGAGGCCTACCAGCACTTGTGTGAAGCTGCAAAGTGGATGCTTTTTTTTTCTGACCATTAAGTCAGAAAAAAATCCTAATTATATATATATATCCGCTATGCTTTTTGTTATTTTTGCCTCTGGGTTCCATTTTAGTAACAGTGTTTTGACTTTCCCCCCAGGACCCATTCCTTTCTCACTCTGGCTTTCCCATGGACTGACTCGCTCCCTTCCCAACAACATCAGCTTCAGCGGTGGTCACATGACCCACGCCCAACCAATCAGACCACAGTATCCCCAGAAGAATAATTAGTTTGGAATTTGTTTCTGATCTTCCATTCAATCAGTGAAAGTCAATCCCAGGCACTTAGCCAGAGAGTTTAAGAAAGAGATGATCTCTTTCTTTTAAAGAAGACATGCTAGTAGAGTGCAAACCTACTACTCTAGTCCTGAAGACCACCCTTTTTCACCACATGGAGGGAGCTTGCCTGCAAATGATGCCAGAGGATAATAGATTTGAGAGCTGGTAGGTGGGTAGATCTCTGATCACAGCAGTTGATTCATATTCAGGAGAATCTAAGTCCAGCTTTGCCTAAAGCCATGGAAGCAGTACTTGATTTGTTCTTGAGTAGGTTAGTGTGCGTTAGGGTTCTGTTACTCGCAGTGAAAGCTGCTTTGAATAATATCATGTCTTTCACAAGCTGGAACCTCAGTCAGCTGTTGCCACAGTAATAGTGCATGGCAAAACACTTAAACTCAGGGACATATAACCATGGCCATTGCCTTTTATGTATATGCGAGTTACTTGGGCCTGGGGGGGGGGATCCTAGCTAGGTTCAGCAGACTTGGCTCCAGGCTTCAAGTTGGGTCCTATCTGTTCCATGTTCCTCTTATTTTCTTGGAGCAGCTGGCTGCTTGGGATTCTTCTTATGGTGATGGGCAGGAATGGCAGACTGTGATCCCTACCACACAAGCACAGTGCAAGCCTTTCCTTGTGCCATGATCACTACCATGCTGTCAGTCATAAGTAACTTGGATAAATCCAACATGGAGGGGAGGGAAAGGAGCCCCTTCCATGGAGATAGGGAGGAAGAAGGGAATATTTGGTGAAAAATAAACTAATGTGCCACAGCCTACATTTAGACCAAAGGAAATAAAGGACCACTTATAAACTTGCATAATTCTGAATCTTCATGGTTCTAAATACAACATATATGAACAATGTAAAATATTTAAAACAAATTAATGTAACTAATGACCTTTTTTTTTAGCACTGAGATCTGTGTATGCCTGAAATATTCAAGTGTCTACTTTGTTTCAAAGATTAATGATATTGAATTAGTTTAAATATTTAGTTAAATATTTAATTAGTTTGAATATAAGAACATTGGATAGATACATTCTTCTAGATTCTATAGAACATCATTAACAGAACTCAAGGACACACGTATACAATAACAACTTGTTGAATTCGATTTTGAGTTCTTACTTCATATAGTATGCAGATGGGGTAAATTCCATGCTAATAATGGCTGCTGTTCTTCATAATGTCTCCTAGGTTTCAGGTACAGTCCTAAAAGAGCTCCAGTTGATATTAAGTAATATGACCAAATTCCCAAGTTCCCAGAAGGAGCACCAACCAGAGGATGCCTCTTGTCTCTGTGGCGCCCCAGTGGCATCTGGCTCTGGGAAGTTGAGGTTAGACAATGAGGATTAGCTGGCAGCCCATAAATGGCAGCCGTGCAGTCTCGATTCTGGACAATACTACAGCAGTGCACCTGCCCTGCTTTAAAGCAAGAGGTTGAACCTGGTGGAAAGAGACTGAGGTTACCGCTGCCATTTGAGGGAAGCAGCTTGGTATAAAGACACACTGTGCAGGACCTTGAGAAAGTCACATCGGGGCAATTTTCTGTCCTGTGCAATGGATAAAGCAATTGTCCTGACAAATCATTTGAGCAAATAATGTAATACCCACAAAAGAGCTTTAACTAGCATGCGATGATGGAGAAGCATCCTTAGAAAGTTCATGGGAAAACGAAAAAAGTAGCAAACTAGAGGATAGTATGCTAAGTGAACTCAGCCAGGCTCGGAAAGGCAAGGGTCACGCGTTTTCTCTCCTATGTGGAAGCTAGAATAAAATTAGGAAGCAAAAGGGATGGCGGTCCAGTGAGGAGAGAAGACAGTGGAATAGTGAAAGGGGATTGGAGGGCACGAGGATTGGGGAGGGAACAGTTCAAATAAGCTTATGTCCATACAAAGTTTCACTACCAGTTCCACTAGTATGTATGGGGAAGGAGGGAGGGTAAACAGAGGGAAACACCCCACGTGCTGTGAAAGTGTATGTTTGTGTCACTTTCAATCTCACTATGATGTAAAATTACACTGAGCCAGTAAAGTCTAAAAATAATAAAACATGAAATAAACACACAAAAAATAGTTTAGTTCTCTATCCTGGAAATTCTATTATAATCTATCTAAAAGAGAGGCGAAAGGCAGGCGTGGTGGTGCACACCTGTAATCCCAGGACTCGGGAGGCTGAGACAAGAGGATCACAAGTTTGAGGATAGCCTTAGCAAGTAGTGAGATTCTCGTCAAACTAGACAGATTCTGTTTCCAAGTCAAAAATTAAGATAGGGTTGGGGTGTAGCTTGGAGGTAGAGTGTCCTTGGATTCAATCCCCAGCAACATATACACTAAATAAATAAGAAAGTAAGTAAATAAATAAATAATAAATAATAGGCTGAATTTGGTGGAAAAAAATCTAAAATTACTTAGGATAAGTAGCTTTGGGTTATTGTTTTTAAACATTGGGGGGCTTTCTTAGTCATTTAGAAAGACATATTTTAAAGAGGGCAATGCCTCTGTTTTTGTACCAGTTTCAACAGTTAGTATCCTGCCTGCATAAATGATCACATCGGAGCAGTCAGAATTTCTGAAAAAGCAGAAAAATTAAGTTTCAAATTCCCCTTGAATTTATTTATCTGGAGGTAAGATTTTATAATAAAGATCTTTAGCTGGGCATGGTGATGTATGCTTGTAATCACAGTATTTGGGAGGCTGAGACAGAAGGATTGGAGATACAAGACCAGCCTCAGCTTCATAATGACGCCCTCCACAACTTAGTGAGATGCTGATTCAGAATAAAGAATGAAGCCCAGCGCGGTGGCTCACACTGATAATCCCAGCATTTGGGAGGCTGGGACAAGAGGATTGTGGTTCGAGGACAGCCTTAGCTACTACTTAGTGAGGCCCTTTGCAACTCAGTGAGACCCTATTTCAAAACAAAAAAGAAAAGAAAAATAGGGCTGGGGTATAGCTCAGAGAAAGAATGCCCCTGGGTTCCATCCCCAGTACTGCAAAATAAATAAACAAACAAACAAACAAACAAACAAATAAATAAATACAAAATAGGGCTGGAGGTATAGCTCTGAGGTAGAATGCCTCTGGGTTTAATGCCCAGTACCCCGTACCAAAAAAAAAAAAAAAAAAAAAAAAATCTTTAGGTGAATAACTTTTTTTTTGTACTAGGAATTGAACCCAGGAGCATTCTACTTTTGAGTTATAGCCCCAGCCCTTTTCTTTCTTTTTTTTTCATTTTAAAATAGGGTCTTTTAATTTCCTTAGGGCCTCACGAAGTTGTTCAGGCTGTCCTCGAACCTTTGTGATACTCCTGTCTCAGCCTTCCAAGTACTGGGATTACAGCTGTACACTACCACACCTGGCAAAGCATGATTTTTAAAAAATCTTTGACTGGAGGTAACGCTGGATTGAGGGATGAATATAAAGCAATAGCTATGTAGTCTTCTCCCAGTCATGAAAAAAAGTGAAAAAAAATATTTCCTCGGAATTTTTCACAACTGAGTAGACTATATAAAAATTTCAAAGCAATAACGTGACTGATGGCCATGATTTAATCTATAATGCTGTTGATATAAGCGTACGAGTCTGTTTATAAGGCACTTCTCAAACACAGCAAGCACAACTTGGAAATAATTGCAGAAGAGAGATGATCTCAGACACGTGGAGGCATGATTCTTGACTCTAATTTGGGCCTGGAGACAATTAGCTTCAAAGTGTGTGCCTACTTTTTCTGGGCGGCAAAGGGGAGGGAGACCTTGATAGAGTTTGGTAAATCTCCTCTTCTATTTTTAGGATGAGAAGGTTGCTACACCACTGGGTGAAGACACTGAGCAAACACCAGGGTTGGGTACAATAAAAAGCTCAGAAAACTGAGTCATGCACCTGCCTCTGGCCAAATCCCGAGTGAATAGCCGGGCACCCGGAGTGGCAGCGAGCAGGTGGCCTGTAGGAGCATGCCCGGCAGGAACCTAGAGCTGGCCTTCCCCAGGGACTCTCCTGCCTGCCTCCCACTTCTGAAGGCCTTGCTCTGAGGACCCCGAAACAGAGCCTGGCGCTACCCCAGAGAGAGCCTCTTAGGAAGAAAAAGGGTGCCCCGAATCTCAACTACCTTGAGCCTTACAGTGTGTGTGTGTGTGTGTGTGTGTGTGTGTGTGTGTGTGTGTGTGTGGTTACAATTCATTTAACGCTTTTTTGGGGGTATTGGGGAGTGGAACCCAGGGGTTCTCTACCTTTGGGCTACACTCCCAGTCCTATTTTTATAATTTATTTGGAAACAGGGTCCCACTAAATTGCTGAGAGCCTCACTAAGTAGCTGAGGCTGGCTTCAAACCAGTGCAATCCTCCTGTCTTAGCCTCCCAAGTGCAGGGATTGCAAGTGTGCACCACCACTCCTAGCATAACACTTATTATTCTTATTCATATTAATTATTATTATTATTATTTTCCTTCAAACCCTTCTACCTTCGGGCTACACTCCCAGACCTATTTTTATATATATTTTATATATATTTTTTATTTGGAAACAGGGTCTCTTAAACCAGCATGGTTGGCTTCAAACCTGCATGATCCTCCTGTCTCTGCCTCCCAAGTGCGGGGATTACAAGCCTGCACCACCACGCCCAGCGTCATAACACTTATTTTAATTATTATTTTTTCATTAGAAGAAATGTAAGAGAATAGGCCAAATCAGTGGTTTCTGTGTCCTGAGCTTTGGCAGTCCTGTGTTTTTAGACTATCTCAATGCCTGCCCCGGCACAGGCTTAGAATGCAAGCAGGGCACAGGAGAATTTTTCTTAGAATTTTTCTCCTGGGTCTGGGTGTCAACTTTGAAAGGCTTCTGTACTGGGCCTTCTGAAAGCCAATGAGCTAACCACATGATTTTTCTTTTTTTTTTTTTTCTTGGTATTGAGGATGGCACCAAGGCACATTCTACTTCTCAGCTATACCTCCAGCCCTCATTTTTATTTTTATTTTGAAACAGTGTCTCACTAAATTGCTGAGGCTGGCCTCGAACCTTCTATCTTCCTGTCTCAGCCTTCCAAGTACTGAGATTATGGGCGTGAATTAGCATGCCCTATTTACTACATGGTCTTGAAGCTCCCTTTTAAAATTATTTATTATTATTACTATTATTATCATTATTATTATTATTATTTTATCTTCATCATCCTTCATAACTCTGAGTTTCAGAATCAGGTTCAGAGTTTTTTTCACTCTAAGAAGAAACAAAGTCCAGCATTCTAAGTGTTCCATTAGGTCCACAGGAACAAGAAGATGTGATCCCTGCCTGCAAGGATTTTACGGTTGGCTGAAGAAAGGCCAGGCAAACCTATCATTATGCTGCCGTAAGGTGATTGATTCCATGGAGGGCTCTGCGGAGAACAGAGGATATAGAGGGCGGATTGCTTCAGTCTGGCTGAGGAGGAGAGGAGGCTTCAAAGGAAAGGAAGCCCTGAGCTGGGACTTGAGGGCTTAAGGAGGTGCGCGGGCAGAAGGGCCTGCTCTGAAAACACGCTTCTGATGGCTGTCTGCTTGGGAGTCTCCAGGGCTTTCCTAGCAGGTGCAGAATGGAATCCTAACTCCTTTGGGGAGTTATCGGGTGGCGGTGATGTGCCCTCCGCCTTCTGCCGGCATCTGCCCACTCTTTGTGTTCTCCTCCGCCTCTCCTCTCCATTCCCCCTCGCTCCCCACCTCCCCTCCTGTGGCTTTTCCTCAGCTGTTCCCCTGGACGAAATGTAGTCCTAGTACTTAGGAGGTTGAGATAGGAGAATCGCAAGTATGAGGCCAGCCCGTGCAACTTTGTAAGATCCTGTATAAAAATAAAAGAAAACAATAAGGCTCAGAGGTGGAATGCCTCTAGGTTCAATCCCCAGTACCTCAAATTATTTTTAAAAAAAGAATAAGGGCAGTAGTAGCTGAGCGTGGTGGTACACGCGTGTAATCCCAGTACTTGGGAGGCTGAGACAGGAGGTGTCACAGGTTCCTGACCAGCCTCAGCTACTTAGTGAGGCTGCCACAACTTAAAACGACCCTGTTTCAGAATTAAGAATAAAATATAGGGCTGGAGGTATAGCTGAGAGGTAGAACGCCCCTGGGTGCAGTCCTCAGTTCTCAGTTACACACACACACACACACACACACACACACACACACACACACACAAGGCAGAAGTAATTTCTCAATATTTCCAGTGTTCCTCCTTCTGAATAAAAGGAAACGATCTCAGCTTGCTGATTCCTTGAGGTTATGAAATGCCACGACCTGATTTGCCCAGTGGAAGTTACATCTGTGACTTCTTGGCAGAAGCATAGACTTTTCAGTGAGAATGTCTACGACATCTTCTTCTCCCGTGGGGACACTGGAAAGATGTGTTGATACAGAGAAGCAGAGCTCACACGCCGAGAACAGCGCTGCAGAATCTCCTAGGCTGGTAGACAACTCTGCCTGAAAGAGAAATGCTTATGAACCTCAGCCTTTTAAATTTAGGGGCTGTTTCTTTTTTGTAGTATGAGCTGGTCTATCGTGACCAATGATCCTTTCTAATTATTGGTCTTAGACACCCAACACTACTACACTTTCCTTACAAATCGCTTTCTAGTTATATTCACTTTTTTTGCATTTATATGAAACCATGCTGCTAGTGTGTTTATTTGTGATTTATCTATCTCCATGAAAATATAAGCTGAGCCAGGCGTGGTGGCGCACACTTGTAATCCCAGCAATGGGGAGGCTGAGACAGGAGCATCGCCGTTGGCAGACAGCCTCAGCTACTACTTAGTGAGGTCCTTTGCAACTCAGCAAAACACTGTTTCAAAATAAAGAATAAAAAATAGGGCTGGGAGTATAGCTCAGAAGTAGAATGCCCCTGGGTTCTATCCTCAGTACTGCAAAAAAAAAAAAAAAAAGAAAAAAAGAAAATATAAACTTTAGGTATCTTGCATGTCTTTTTCTACCCTTCAAAGTAGGCACTCAGAAAATGATGGGAAAAGCCAGGTGTGGTGGTGCACGCTTGTAATCCCAGTACTTGGGAGGCTGAGACAGGAGGATCACAGGTTCTCTGCCAGCCTCGGCTACTTAGTGAGGCCATTTGCAATTTAATGAGACCCTGTTTCAAAATAAAGAATAAAAAATAGGGCTGAGGGTGTAGGTCAGAGGTAGAATGCTCCTGGGTTTCATCCCAAGTATCACACACACACACACACACACACACACACACACACACACACGATGGAAAAAGGGAGAACATGAAGAATCTCTATGCCACATGGGGTGACATGACTAGCCTCCAGAGAAAGACAATATTTAGACAGGTTGGCATGAGAATGCTTAGTTAAGGGCTCTCAAATTAGGAAACTCAGCATAATGAGCATAAGTTATTGATACAGTCTGTCTTCATTTCAATTTTCTAAAGTCTCTGACTCTAAAATGTAACAATTTTGAAACAATATAGTATTTACTCTAAAATACCATTGAATAATTATTGGTAAAGAAATTAGATGTAAGACAGACACAACAGTGAACTTCTATGATCCCAGTACTTGGGAGTCTGAGACAAGGAAATCACAGCTTCAAGGCCAGCCTCAGCAACTTAAGGAGACCCTATTTAATTGAATGAATATATATACATATAAACAAGTGAACCAACAAATACGTAAAAAAGTAATAGAGCTAGGGATATAACTTGGAGGTAGACTGTCCCTGGGTTCAATTCCCAGTACTTTCCCCACAAAAGCAACAAGTTAGATGGAAATTTTGTGCTGAGTTTGCGCCTTAGATTTCCTCTGTACAGTGAACATTGTTGTTTCAGTTATTTGTTTTGAAAGTCAGCTCTGTTTAAGTTTTCCTTTAAGTAGAGAAATGGAAAAGCTATCACAGTGCCAGGTCTTAGTTGATTTTTCATCAAGGTCTAAGAATGTGAACTCAGTCTTGCTTGTTTTATTCATGTTCCATTATTTACCTCCAACACAATTCTTGAGCAATGCATTGTATACACGAACCCTCAGACTAGAGGAGCTGAGAATTTCAGTTGGATAAGACTTTGATTATAACAATCCTGAAAATAACTGGGTACTCTGTAGATAAGAGGGGGGGAAATTCACTTAAGAAGACATATTAAATACTCTCGCTGATAAAAATGAAAATTAATTTGAAATAGTGCATTGTTCAAATAATATGAAATTGCTCATCTTTCTGAGATGTCTAACATCATCAAACCTTTGAATGTGATGCATATGGTTTCTCAAAGAAAGCTCTTGCTTATTTCTCAACAATATGTTTCTGTTGTACCCTTGAACTTGCCTGACCTTATAAGCTGAGCTCCTTTCAGAGTTAGATAATTCCCTACATTTGGGGGCTTACAACCTGAGGTACTAGTCCACTTCCACCTGTTAAGAAACTTTAAATTTTCTTGGACATGGTAAAATTAAATTGATTGCATCATTACCCAGAGAAAGCACATTTTTTTTTTTTTTTGGTGGGTCTGGGGATGGAACCCAGGGACATTCGATCTCCAAGCTACAGTTCCTGTCCTATTTCTCACTAAGTTGCAGAGAGCCTCACTAAGTAGCTGAGGCTGTCCGGGAACCGCAATCCTCCTGTCTCAGCCTCCCAAATGCTGGGATTATAAGCATGTGCCACCACACCCCGCTAGAGAAGGCGCAATATTATCAAGATAATTCTCTTAGGTAAACATCTTAGCATGGAAATCTAGGGTTGAGAGAAAAGTTATTCTACTTTTCATCATTACTAGCATCCCTAATTGAATCCTTTTGTCCCCAAACAAAATTTGAGCATCCAGTACATGTTTGCCCCTCATGCCATCTTTTGATTTGCTAGCAAGGTGCTGTACAACATAGCACTATTTTGGTGTTTTGTTGGTAGCTAGACCTGGTCTTATTTGTATCCATAACAGAAATAAACTATGAAAACTATCTCCACTTTATTTACTTGATCTCCTATATGAGTGAGAATTCCAGTCTTTCCATCACATATATAAAACACTGATGAATGCCAGGTGTGCTGACACACATCTGTAATCCCAGATTGCGATTATACTTGGGAGGCTGAAACAGAAGGACTAGAGGTTTGAGGCCAGCCTCAGAAACTTAGTGAGACCATCAAAAACTTAGCAAGGCCCTGTTTCAAAATCAAAAAGGCTGGAGGTGTCGCTCAGAGGTAGAATGCCCCTGGCTTCAATTTCCAGTAACTCTTCTCCCCAAATATATAAAATAAAATAAATTATGCTGAGGGTATAGGTCAGATATAGAATGCCCTGGATCCAACCTCCAGTTTGAACAGAAAAAAGCACAAACGAACCCACTACTGAATGGGTGAAATTATCCTTGGACACCACGAGCTCTCCAAGTGAAGGTCTATGGGCACATGGGATGGGAACAGACTTGGCTTGGCTCGAGCCAGCAGGACAGTTGCTATTATTTCTTCCTTTTATAGAATTCTTTCTGTGAAGGTGTTGCTTTTCTTGCGGATGATCTTTGCAGCAAATAGTAGAAAAGATAACTCCTGCCCAAGGAAACTTAGATGCTGAGAGTTTCACAAGAGAGGATGCACAGGGCTAATTACACAGGCTGGGCCGCGCGTAGGCAGCTCCTTTCATGAGAATATCGGCCCGCTTGGGAAGGCAGGACTGGTTGTGTATTTCTCTAAAGTGAGAACCAGAGCGATAAATGAGGCCACAGGTTAGTTAGTTATGGCAGCAGAGGATGTTATATTCTTAGGCAAACTTGGAAGGTTTTCTTGGGAGGTGCCTCAAAGTCACTACTGATGCAGTTGGCCTGGCAGACAGCCTTGCTCCGATGGCTAAGATCAGGCCAACAAGGACCCATAACCAAAGCTGAGCCAATCACTAGTCTCACTTTTAAATCGGAACTAAGAGACACAGAAAGCAAAGGCATGGGTGTTTGATGCTGTCCAGTGCTATCCAACTCCATACAAGCCGCAGCCTGTAGGGCACGATGTCTGTTTCCCAAAGGGCAAATATTTTCTCTGGTATTCAGGGACATTTTTGCTCGTGATCACGGCAGGGCAGAAGCACCAGACAATTGATGTTTTCAGAAAGAGCTATTGACTTAAGAGCTAATAACTTACAGGAGTTGGTGTATAAATCCCCTGGCTTCTGTGTCCCTCGGCTGAGATCATCAAAGCGCCGTGTTCTGCTGATTCGCAGAGTTCCAGCAAGATTAAGTTGTGGGTACCCACAGTAGCAGCTGGCTTGATTGATACGCATTCTATTGATGATTTGTTCTCCCTTATCTCATTCTCATTTCCTCGAATCCTTATCAGGATTTCCTGAGAACACCTCTGAAATAAAATACTTAAACTAGGACTGCTGTCTCAGAATCTCTCTCTCTCCCTCTCTCTCTCTCTTCTCTCTCTCTCTCTCTCTCTCTCTCTCTCTCTCTCTCTCTCTCACACACACACACACACACACACACACATCTGGCACAAACTAATTATACAGAATGGTAGATTTCATTGTGGTTTATTGGTGTATGCATGGAACATTATTTGACCCATGTCACTCTTCAATTAATCTCTTTACCCTCCCCTCCTCCACCCAGCTTTCCTTTCTCTACTCTAATGGTGTTCCTTCTACTTCAAAGTAAACCTAAATTAAGACACAGCAATAAGTGAGTTAGATTTGAGGTCAGTGTTGGGTAGTAGCAACCAAAGCCATGCATGTTCATGTTAAAGTTCTAGGGTGGAAGGATATATATCTGGTTTCTACAGTCTGCAGAGGATAACATAGAGATAAGCAGAAGGCAGAGATGACAGGCCAGACAATCAAGAGAAGAGCGCCCTCCACCCTCCTCCAGATGGCCGGAGAGACTGCCTGATAATCTTCCAGCATTTGAGTTCTGTGGCACTCTACCTCCTTTGTTTGAGATAGCACTGGACATATCTGTTTCTTGCTATCTAAATGTCCATGATTGAGATAAAGTTCAAGAATTTACTAAGATGGAAAATTCAGAATCAAAACAAAGCTGCTCGTAGGAAAATACCAGCTGGGGCGGGCTCGATGGTGCACCCCTGTCATCCTAGAATGTGGGGGGCTGAGACAGGAGGATTGCAGGTTTGAGGTCAGCCTCGGCAACTTAGACAGACTCCCAGCAACCTAGTGAGACCTTATTTCAAAACAAGACCTGTGTCTATAACCTAACCACTGAATAAAGAAGAACTCAGGACAAGAAAAGACTGGTGCAGAAGATGAGATAACTATGCTCTGATAAAAACGATGATATGGGTATTAAATTCTAAGCTGATAAGATGCCTAAGCAGAAAAGGGGGCTCAACATTCTGCTGTTAGACTGGTCACCTTTTTAGTCCACTCTTCCTCTGCAAGCAGTGAAGTCGTGGGGCCAGGATGCATTCTGGATTCTGTCTTATTGTGTTTTTGTTTGGTTTTTGCAGTACTAAGGATGGAACCCAGGGGCATTCTAGCTCTGAGCAACACACTCAACCCTATTTTTTCTATTATTCATTTTTGGTGGTACTGGGGTTGGAACCCAGGGGTTTTTCTACTTCCAGGCTATACTCCCAGACTAAGTAGCTGAGGCTGACTTTGAAACCTGTGCGATCCTCCTGTCTCAGCCTCCCAAGCGCGGGGTTTACGAGGGTGTGCCTATTATTTATTTTTGAAACAGGGTCTCACTGAGTTGCAAAGGGACTCACTAAGTAGCTGAGGATTCTCCTGTCTCAGTCTCCCAAAAGCTGGGGTTATAAGCATGTGCCTTCATGCTGGGCTCTGATTTATTTTTTTTTAGTAAGTGCTCACACTTTTGACTTAATAAGTGGGGACATTTAGAAGACAAAGACAGTAGATAGACCGGGGACTGGTGACTTTTGATCAGCTAGGGTGGGGCTGGAGCAACTCTTAGTGCTAAATAAAAGTTACCAATTCAAGAAATTAAAGGAATGATTGTGAAGACGTAATCAAATACTATTGATCGATCGATTGATTGATTGATTGTGGTACTGGGGAGTGAACCCATGGCATTCTACCTCTGAGCTACATCCTAGTCCTGTTTGTTTATTTATTTATTTATTTATTTATTTATTTATTTATTTATTTATTGTGGTACTGGGGGTGGAACCCAGAGGCTTTCTACCTCCGGGCTATACTCCCAGACCTTTTTTTATATTTTATCTGGAAACAGGGTCTCGCTAAGTTGCCGAGAGCCTCACTAAGTAGCTGAGGCTGGCTTCGAACCCGCGCGATCCTCCTGTCTCAGCCTCCCAAGCGCGGGGATTACAAGCGTGCGCCACCACGCCCGGCTCATTTTATGTTTTATTTGGAAACAGGGTCTCACTAGGTTGCTGAGAATCTCACGGCACTGCTGAGGCTGGGCTATCATCCTCCTCCCAAGGATTACAATCTCTCATCCTCCCAAATACTGGACCGGATGCTTTTGATTATGGCTTTTTCAAATGTACATATGGGAGAGAAATAGGGGCACACATGGAGATCTCCATAATGATAAACACTACTTGAATTAAACTAAACTTGAACTAAAACTTGAAGGACATTTGGGGAAAGGACAAGGTATGAGAATAGCAGGGAAAAATAAAAGAAAGTCCCCCGGTAAAATGCTCTAGTTAATATTTTCTAAAACCAGCTGGTAGTGACAGCTTTTCCACCTCATCACATCTTTCCCAAGGGTTTTACATATCACAAAAAAACCATCCACACCCATCTTACAAAATTTTTAAATTTTTTGAAATTTGTCATAGGACAACATTAGATCATTTTTTATACATAAATGGACCAAAAAAGCCTTCAAAGAGAGTTTAGTAAAAACAACTATAACAAATAAACCAGTAAGTTTACTATTTCTTCTGTTAAAAAGAAAAGATAAGAGAGTGTAGTTACTTTTGATATGAGGTCAGGTAGCCCAGTACCACAGCCCACCTTACCGTGTCTCAGGAAAAACAGAAAACAATGCTTTCATTTCTAAGTTCTCATTAAAAAATAAGTGCATATTCATTAAAAATTTCAAGGAAATGTACAGAGAGCTTTTATGCACTCTTTACACAGCCTCTCCTAATTTTAATATATTGTATAACTATAGCAAATACCAAAACCAAGGAATAGATGTCTCACCAGCTGTACATGTACCATTTGTGTGTGCGCCCATGCACTTATGTGTATGTGATTATATGCAATTTTCTACATATGTAGCTTTCTGTAACCAACACAATCAGACTGCAGAGGCTATCCCTACATAGGAATTTCTTTCCTCATTCCATACCCTTGGCAAACACTATTTCTTCTTCCTACTTAAAATGTTGTTATTTCAAGAATGTTATATAAATGAAATCATATGGTATGAAACCTTTTGTCGATTAGCTGTTTTCACTCGCATTATTCTGTGAGGTCCATCTAAATTGTTGCTTGTATGACTAATATATGTTCCTTGTTTTTATTGAGTAATATTCCATAGTATAGGTGAACCAATTCATTTAACCATCCACTCACTGAAAGGTAAGTGGATTGTTTCTCGTTTTTAGCTATTAAGTAAAGTTTCTATGAACTTCATTGGACTAGTTTTTGCATAAACATGATTTTTTATTTCTTGGGGTAAGTAGACCAAGAGTATCACTGCTTGGGTGTATGATTAAGCCCATTTTAAGTTTTATAAGAGCTTGCCAAGCTGCTTTACAAAGTAGCTGTACCATTTTGCATTCTCACTGGAGAATTTGGTATTGTCATTTCTTTATCTTAGACATTCTGCTAGGTGCTCATTAATACTATATTATAGTCTTAATGTAAATTTGCCTCATGCTAATGATGTTATACATTCCTTTCATAAGCATATTTGCTATCTGTACATTCCTCTTAGTAAAATGTTTGTTCACATCCTCTGCCCCTTTTCAAATTTGTTTTTGAATACTTCTACAATTTTTTGCACGCGATTTTATTCTTAAATGTCATGTCTCCCTTTATTTAAAATTCAACCATCCTGTAAAATAAGCAGGTATCTCTGTTCTCGTCCTACAGATGAAGAGATTTAGCTTCAGTAAACCTTTATGTACCTAGGAATTATGTCGTAATCAAGAGCTGAAAAGGAACCTCTGCTTGCACGTTGAATCTAGTATTTCATCAAGAAAAAAGTGTATAGAATTAACTGGATATGCCAGATTGAAAAATAAATAACTGAGAATAGCAGCAAAGTTGTTAAAAGCTGGTATTACATTATGAAACATCTCTTGCAAAAACTTACAGCTAAATATAAAAAAGAAGCATAACTCCACTCTGAAAAGCTTGCCCTCTAATCGGGATCATGTTCTGTGATTGCTGTCCTATTTGGATTAACTTTCACAGTCTGTTAGATTTTTTTCTCTTTACCTTGAATATTCTCATCTTTTCTTAATTTCTGTCAGGATAAATGAAGTGTCTTCAATTTCTGTTGTTCATTTTTACTCTTACTTTTTTAAAAAATATTTGTTGTGGTTACCCTTATATTTTGAACATGCTTTACAATATCTCAATTGTCTCCTTGTCTCATTTCTCTTTGACTTCAAGCATACTTCAGTGAGTTACTTCTGTACTAAGTGTTGTATATATGGCTGTATGTTCAGTGTTCTTAAATATTTTCCTTTTTATTTGAGTTCATTTTCCTTTTGTTTACCTCTAGAGTTTCCCTTAAAGTGAATTTACAAGTTTGTATTTTTTATTTATAGACTATTCTTACAACACATTTTTTGCTTCTGCTTTTAGCTCTTTAAATATTTTCAACACATTTATTCCATAGACTTAAATTGTTTCATAACTTCTTATTTTAGGATGCTAGTTTTCCTGGTAATTATTTTCAGTGATTATCTCTAATCATGGCGAATTGTCCTTTACAATTTGTAATGTTGAACAGCAAGCTTTTTCTCTGAGAGGGACCCTGAGTTGTAGACATGGCCCTGCATCTCAGCAGATTCATGATTTGTAACAATACTACAGAGCAGGACTCTGCCAAGCTGCCTGGGATAAAAATTAAAATCCCATTCTTAAGCAGTATTTTAGGTTGTGGTTTTAATATGACTTTTAGAGTTCATTTCCACTAAGAGCTAAAAATGGAGCAAAATTTTATTACCATTTTCAAGCCACAGAAAGAATTTTTCTAGTTTTCTCTTAATTAAAAAAATAATTAATGTTATTTATTATGCATAAGAAGGTATGAATGGAAATAAGTGATAAGTATTTGATTAATACCTTGTGTTTATATAAGATTTATTTGGTAGAACACAAATTCCTTAAGGACAGAGACAAAATAACAATTTCCTTGCAATGAAATAATTGTTACTAATTAAGAACATATAATTTTTCAGATATTATTCTGGACACATTAAATGCCTTGTTGTTCATGTTATAAACTCAAGGTGGTTATTATTTTCCCTATTTAATAGATAAAAAAATGTAAGACTCAACCTAACTTATGCCCATGTTCATATCCTTTCTTTCTCACAGAGGACACTGAGCAAGTTAATTATAGATAGATCATATCACAGAAGTTTAATCAATAACTTGTTATAGATTATTTTACTTTGGTATTACTCAACTAGATGTTTACAGAATAGGATTTCTAGAAGATGCTATGTGCCAAAAAGTGGTTCCCTACCCAAAAAGTGAGGGACAGGTGGAAACTTTTATTATTTGTTTAATCTTCTGAATAGAGATCCCTCTTTTATAGATGTCCAATCAACTTTAAGACATTACATACTATGTTAGCTTTCTGTTACTGTGACTAAATACCTGAGAAAATCAACTTGAACGGAGGAAAGGTTGGTTGTAGCTCATGGTGTCAGAAGCTTGAGTCCATGGCTCCTTGGCTTTCTTGCCTTGGGGCTGTGGCGTGGGCAATAGTCATGGCGGAAACATGTGGTAGAGGGGACCTGTTTACCTATGGCAGCTGGGAACTGAGGAAAGGGGGGAAGGAGCTGGGGTTCCAATGTCCAATTCAAGGGTGCCTCCCAGGGACCTAGCTTCTTCCCATGAGCTCCCACCTCCCAGAGGCCCCACACTTCCCAGTAGCATTACAGGGTAGAGACCAAGCCTTTAGCCTTCAGGAAACATTCAAGGTCCAAACCAAAGCAAATGTGCCAACTCCAAATTTTCTAATTTTAAAATTTAACAGTCACTATACTATCCACGGTATTGGTGCTGAAACTAGCACTTTGACAAGCTCAATTTTAGAAATGTTATGTTTCCCTTATTCTTTCTATTCTCAAAACTCTCTTGTTATATTGAAAGAGCAAGGTGATAGTCAGTAGATAATTTGTAAAAACGAGAATGAGTTGGCGCAAGCTTGTAATCCCAGCATTCAGGATACGGAGACCTGAGGATCACAGTTCGCAGACAGCCTCAGCTACATAGTGAGGCCCTTTGCAACTCAGTGAGACCTTGTTTCAAAAATTAAAAAGACTAAAAACATTATAATAATAGAGCTGGGACTGTCGCTCAGAGGTAGAATGCCCCTGAGTTCCATCTCCAGTACCTCAAAAAAGAAAAAGTAAAACACTGAGAATGAAGAACAGAACATTGAAGAATTAGAATCCAGATGGCAAATGGCTCAGGGCCATGTCTGCCCCCCAGTACACATCATTATTTATTAAGTGTCCAATCAAAAAATACATCTTTATAAAAAAAAGTCGTGATTTTTTTCTCAAATTTATAAGGATTTCAGATCATAATGGGGGCTTACCAGGTTTAAAGAGATGGTGGCCAATTTCATTACCAAACATATCCAGAACAGCATTTACTGTCCTGCATGCTATTATCTTAATGTGACTTTAAATGTCTTTCCACTGAGTAATGGGATCAGCGTTCTCTTACCTGTGTGCACCTGGCTTGGTAGAAGCACTGATCTGCGATGTCTAAGGTAGATTGTAAGAGATGATCCAAGTGCTTTTTTTTTGGCAGGGGGATTACTGGAGATTGAACCCAGGGGTATTATACCTTTGAAATACACCCTAGCCCTATTTATTTTATTTTATTTTATTTTATTTGTGTAGTACTGAGGATGGAACCCAGGGCTTTCTACATCCGAGCCCTATTTTATTATTTTTAGTTTGAAACAGGATCTCACTACGTTGATGAGTCTCACTAATTGCTGAAGCTGTCTTCAACCCTGTGATCCTCCCATCTCAGCTTCCCAAGTACTGGGGCCTTCTGTTTTGCGATGGTTGATGATGCCAGTTGCCCCTACAAGAGAGAAGCCCAGGCCGCGTGAGGCCGTGCGGAGACTGCTGGCCGATGTCTTGCAGATGGTCACTGCCATCAACTGCCGCTCATATGAGTGAGGGAAGCTGGGGCGATTTCCGCTCCAGCCACCATCTACCCGCAGCTCAGAGACCTAAGCAAGAACTGTTCTCTGAGAGCCTACCACTAGAGGAAATAAAAAAATCATTGTTTTTTTTTTGTTTTTTTGCTACTAGATTTGGAAGAGTTTGTTATACAGCAATAGATAACTAATACACACTAACACACACATATATAGTATATCTATTTGTATATGTGTATATATATACATAGGTATGCAATATATATTGACAGTCACACACACACACACACACACACACACACACACACACACATATTCAACACAAAAACAATTTATCTCCCAGCCACATCCCCAGCCTCATTTTATCTATTTATTTATTTTTTTATTTTATTTTTGCAGTACTGGGGATGGAACCCAGGGGCATTCTACTTCCGAGCTACAGCTACAACCCTATTTTTAATTCTTTATTTTGAAACAGGGTCTCACTTAATTGCAAAGGGCCTCACTAAGTAGCTGAGGCTGTCCTCCAACCCTGATCCTCTAGTCTCAACCTCCCAAATGCTGGGATTACAAAAGTGCACCATCGTGCCCGGCTTTCTAATTTTTTTTTGGGGGGGGGTGTACTGGGGTTGGAACCCAGGGGCATTCTACCTCCAAGCTATACCCCCACCCCTATTTTTTATTCTTTATTTTGAAACAGGGTCTTACTGAGTTGCAAAGGGCCTCACTAAGTAGCTGAGGCTGTCTGCGAACCACAATCCTCCTGTCTCAGCCTCCCAAATTCTGAGATTACAAGCGTGCGCCACCACATCCAGCTCAAAGGCTTAAAAAACAAAACAAAAGAGAATTTGGGCAGTGTTGCAAAGAGTAGTTTATAATGTGTTTTTCTCATTTATAATTTTCCTGATCTTCAGCATACACTATTATATTTAATGTTTCTTCATGGGTATACGGGTTACATATAAGTGATGCGTTCAGTGTTTGTTTTGTAGATATGTTACCTCAGCATCCAGGGGCAGGAGCAGATCACAAATCACGTCATCTTTGGGGATGCTCCTGACCCATCATGCAGACTCTGGCTCTGGGGTGGGTAAATGAGGAAGTGTATATTAAAACAAAACCACAAATATGCACTTCCAATGGGCAAGATACTTTGAACAAACAGAGAAGGCAGAGTGATAAGAAGCTGAGGCCTGAAAAGTGAAGAGATTTGGTTGTATGAAGTGATGGGGCTTAGCATTTGAGGAAGAGGTACCCGGATTTAGGAAAGCTCTAAAATAGGCCAGTTAAGTAGACAGAAGTCAGTGCTGAAAGAGAAGCTAAGATAGTGGAGGAGTAGTGAGTAGGGACACAAGTGGAACAGAAGTCAGTTAGCAAATCCCCTCTAGCTGAACATTAAACCACTAGTGTGTGTGTGTGTGTGTGTGTGTGTGTGTGTGTGTGTGCGCGCGCGCGCGATGCTGGGGATAAAACCCAGGGGCATTCTATCTCTGAGCTACACCCCAGCCCTATTTTTTTATTCTTTACTTTGAAACTGAGTCTCACTAAGTTGCGGAGAGCCTAGGTGGCTGAGGCTGTCCGCGAACCGTGATCCTCCTGTCTCAGCTTTGGCTTTTAAAGTACTATTATACACAATGCTGAAGCAAAAAAATCATCATACACATATTATGCATATATTTTCTATATGTCTCTTATTTTCTTCGAATAAATTACCTGAGGTGAAACCGATGAGCCAGAATTTGCATTTTCTTAAGGTTTTGATAAAGAGGATTCTCTAGAACTTTTATCCAAGTTTAACTCTTCCCCCTTCTCCCTCCTCCTTTTCTTCTTTCCTTCCTTGTCTCCTTCTTCTCATTCTTCTGTCTCTTCTTCATTGTTTTATTTTCTTCCTTAGGAAAAATTTTAATAGGGAGATTAAATTTAATTGATAACATTTAAGAATAAACTTTATTAAAGGGAATGAGCTTGAATTTGCTAACATGACAGTATTGGTATTTAACTACTTTAAAAGTACCAATACCCTAGTTAATGTAAATGAGAGTTATTTACTCATGTTGTGGCGCTTTCTCCTACTTTTATTTTACTTTGCTTCGGCCTTTCTCTTGAATTCTGCTTCTCTGGCCTTATTGCCTATTGACAAAGACACGTGCATGTACCTTAGGGTCTTGGTGGCGGTAGGTTTCCAGTGCCACTCCCCTGGTGCTGAATTGTGAAATGTTAACAGATCTCAGAGGAGAGCTGTTCTGTAGTTGAAGCGCATGTTTGTTGTTGTTGTTGTTGTTGTTGTTGTTGTTGTTTGGTTTTGTTTTTTTGAGAGCCTTGCCTGTACACGAACTATATGAATGCATCTTAGGGCCTTCACAAATATATTTGTTAAAATACCCAACAGAAAATTTCCAGGAGATGGAGAGGGTATAATGGGAGGTTTCTGAATCATAGTTAGCCTGTGGACATGTTTGCAAAACTGTTATCTCCCTAAGCTTCCCTTCAAACAAATCACTGCACCCCCAGCCCCCAAGGCATGGGATAAACATTTTCACATTGGAAATGTTTGCAGGTGAAGTAAACAATCCTTGGCAGGGGATAGACAAACAGAGTCTGTTTGCTGAAATGTTTGGGAAGCACCTGTTATTGTATGCAAATTCAGTGTCTGGCCTCATATTATCTATTGGGAGCTAACAGGAGAGGAGGGGAGAGTTTTATAAGGGGAGATATGTTGCCTAGTGGGCACTGCACAGAGCTATGGATTTCTCCAACAATCATTACTTAATTGGGGGTAAGTTTTTTTAAAAATATTTAAAAACAAGTACAGGAGTTACCTATCAGTTTGAAAACTTCTGATGTTTCCGATGATTACAAAGCGGAATTCATTGACAGTGTTTTATTTGACAAGAAAAAAATAGACAAGAAAGGAGTGAAAAAAATTAAAATATATTATGATCTAATCTTTGTGCCAAATGTTGCCCGGTGGGGAATCTTGTGGGTCAGCACTGCCCCAGGCTGAGAGCATGATTAGAAATCATTTCCCTCAAGATGCTTTTACCGCCATCTGCCGGATCATCGAAATAAAAATACCAGTCAATGGCGAGCAGGCCTTGGAAGCGCCCTCTACAGTTGTGCAAGGCTTAACTTGCCTGATCTCACACAGTGGCCCCCGAGGGGATACCATCAGGATTAATTAAGTCCTCTGGCGGAGGCTTGACACTGAAGAAATAGCGACCTTCGGGCTGTCTATGAACAAAATTAACTTCAAGCTGAGAGGGTAGGGTTTCCCCAGTGACCCTGGCTGTAGGTGACATTATTCCATTTTGCGCAGTGCCGATGATTTGAAATGAATTGGTCCAATTTTTCCATATTCAAATATTGACTTATAGGAGCCTTGCTGTGGGAAAGAGAGAAGGATTACTGAAGGTCGGATGGTGGTCGTCTTTGTCAACACCCAGCAGCAGCCTTGCGTCTTGCGGGCCAACATCTGCGCTAATGATATATAAACTGCAATTGTTGGCAGCGAGAGGGGAAGTCCTAGGGAAGACAGCCTCTGCTAACCATTTCTTTTTCAGCTCCCCGGCCTCTCTTTATTAAATGCTGGGCTGGAGGTAGCTGTGTAGATCTGAAAAAATGGAGCCTGGTTTAATTAGGCAGAACTTTAAGTAAACCGACTTACAAATGACAAGTTAATTAAGCATAATTAAAACACTTCGGGCCTTCTCCAGGCCTTTTTGAGCACTCAAGGATTGCGGCTGAGCGAGGGCCGAGCAAAGAGGGAGGCAGGGTCCTGTCGGCCTCCTTTCTCTTCTGGGTCTCGGCTCTTATTTTTCTTCCCTTCGCTATTAGAAATGCAGCTGGATCCTATTTATAACCCATTTTCACATTTGTTTGAATAAAAATCCCAGATTGCTGCGCCTTCAAGGTTGAGTGTGTCTGGCAACCCTTAGCTACCCAGCCATCTCAGGAGTTCCTGGGGAAGCCGGCTCCAGGAAGGGAAACTGGGCGACTGGAGCTAGCCACAGAGAGGAGAGAGAAAGCCGACCCGGGCCCAGCCACCGGCGTCACTCTTGTTTAGAGAGAGTGTTCTGCTATCCACATGTGCAGCCCACTTAAGTCTCTAATTATTTTAAATTACTTAAATGGGCTCTAATACCTATGCTTTATTATTTGATATTAAAGAACAAACTATTCTAAGGAGAGGTTCGTAATGCAATCAAAATATTGGTAAGCAGTTTTCTCGGCAGAGAGCGAGGGCTTGGAATTACGTGCCTTCTACCCTACCACCTGAATTCTAATCTGAGAACTGGCCTGCGCTCTCCCCAGCCTCTTCAGGACCCTGTTTATGTCTAAGCCCAGAAGCCCAACCAGCCAGCTTGTGAGCGCGTGGAAAACTCCGTGACAAAGAGAAAGTTTAGAACCCCTGTATCCTTTATGCTTCAAGATCCACTATGACATCTCAAAGTAGTTAGTTGCCAGGTGAACCCACCAGATGTTTTTTCGGGGGGACAAGGGGTAGAGTAACAATTTCCATTAGCATAATACTGTTATTGCAAAGATTTAATGACTTCACTGATGTGGTGTTCTGTCCTGGTGGAAAGTTTATGAGCCAGAAATAAAAGAATACTTATGAGTACTCACTAGGCCACTTTAGAGAAGTACTAGGGAGGTAATTGAGATCTCAGGCCCGACGGCTCCTCTGCGATGCCCTTATGGAGCTGAGCTCAGTGACCTGGGAGGTGTCATGGGACATGAAGTGACCCAGGCTGGCCTGGGGCTTCCTCCCTCTGATTTCCTCATTCTGCACTGGTCAGGTGACCTTGGTGTGTAACTTATGCTGAGGGATTTTTTTTTTTTTTTTTTGGTCTCCAGAATGGAGGCTTTACTGTAACAGTGCCTAAGTCAGTGAATGTCCCAAGGATCAAGAGATCCTCACAAGAGTGCTTAGAGACCCAGCCAACATGGACTGGATATTCACCATGATATTATTATTTTTTTTATCACTGGTTTTCTAGGGTTTTAGGCAAATCACTAGCTGTGGCTGGATTTCAGTGTCCTTATCAGTCAAGTGAAAGGGGTTGACCTTATTCTGAAATTCTGTGATGCTATGAACTAGAATCCTGATCTAATTTAAAATTGGTCTCTTTTGGAATTTGAATGTGCAAGTCTATTCTTTGAGACCCTTCACCAGACTTTGGAAACAGGCATATAGTCCAACAGATGTTAACTGTTAGAACAGAGTTCAGAGGAAGAATCAATGAGAGAGGAAGTGGGTCCTACACATGGATCAAAAGGGATGGGTGAGTCTCTTTGCCTTAAACAACCTGCTTGGGGACCATAAGTTCCCCCATGTATGGGGATCATGGGAAGGAGAAGAGGTGTTAGTTTTTATAGGTGCTTAGAAATGATTTGCTGAGCTGGGCATGGTGGCTCATGCCTGTAAATCCCGGTCAGTACTTGGGAGGCTGAGACAGGAGGAGCGCAGTTTCAGGCCAGCCTCAGCAGTGTAGCAAGATTCTCTGAGCAAACTAGCAAGAACCTGTTAGAAAAACAAAAAACAAATCAACAACAACAAACAAACAGAATGCAATAAGGCGGGGGTGGGGCTGCAGCTCAGAGATAGAATGCCCCTGGGTCCAATCCTCAGTACCACCAAAAAGACAAAAAAAAAAAAGAAGAGAAATGGCGGGTGTGGTAGCATATGTTTGTAACCCCGGTACTTGGGAGGTTGAGACAGACAGATGGCAGGTTCATGGCCAACCTTGGCTACTTAGTGAGGCCCTCTGCAACTTAGTGAAACCTGTTTCAAACTAAGAAGTAAAATAGGGCTGTGGTGTAGCTTGGAGGTAGATTGCTCCTTGGTTCAACCACTAGCGCGTGCGCACACACACACATACACGCGCGCACACACACACATGCATACATACCCAATGATCTTGTATCTTCAGGAATCAGATGTGAGAGCATATCCTTCTCTGATAGTGAAGCAGCATACTTCATTCTTTTCTACAGAGTGGAATATATTTTGGAAATACAGGGCAGTGGGTCAGATGGCTGCGACTCTTGGGGTTGGATGACTCTTCCCAGCAGCGCCAGCTGTCTGTGTCTTGCAGCATAAATAACCTAGACCTCCTATTTGTGTATGTATTATTTTGTTTTCTAGTTGTCCAACCATCATCAGCAGTCAGTGTGGCTGGTTATGATCTGGGGATACAATCGAACCATTAGACTCTTGGCTTCTCTGTCTTCTGCCCGAGAGCAACTGTTCTTTTCTCCCTTAAGTGAGAGAAAGTGTCTTTTGCTCTTCCCATGGGAAATGTCAATAAACAAGTTTTCTGTCCCATTATCAGGAGCTCGTTGGTAAAGCAGACAAATGTTGTTTTGCTTTGCATTGTGGCAGACATTTTCACAAAAACCCTGACCATCTAGACTTCCACTGTAGGATAAATAGAGACATGATCTCTGTACAACAATAAAAAACAAACAAACAAAAAACAGAATCGCTATCCCTGTTGACTACCCAAAATGCCCTCTTTTTGCCCTGGTTGGAGTCTACAGGGCATGATGTGTCCACAGCCATCACAGAAAGAATTTTCCTTCCAAAGCCAAATTCCCAGGGAAACAAAACATTAATAAATGAAGGCAGGGGTCACTAAAGTTTCTTTTAAGCACATTGCCTGATTTCCTTAAGGGGCAAGGTTGACTATGTTTTTTTATTTTTTTCTAATTTTATTAATAAACCATGTGTAATTCACGTGGATGGCTTACATAGCTTTAGTCCAGTGACTTGGTATATAAATAGTATTTCTGTCTTTGGCTTCCAGAGCGGGCCTCAAGAATCTCCTGCTTCGAGTCGACACTGGTCCACGGTTCAGTATTTTCACTCAGTCCATGGGATTCCACTTCGGTTAAATACTCAGCCCCATGAAATGGCAGCACTTCATTTCCTATTCAAACAAGCTGAATGTGAAAGAAACAAACTAAAGTTAAATGCTGCTGCGGACCCAGATAAGCTCGTTAGGTAAGAGGAAAGATAATTAGTCAGTCTTAAGCCAGAAGTGATCCCTCCAGGTTTTATCTTTGCAGCTTTTGCTGATGACCCATCTGTCTCCAAGACACTCAGTGATTTTGATCTTGGCATTTCGACAACAAGGTGGAAAGTTGCTAGAAGTGAGCCGCTCCCAATAATCTTCCCATGGTGTGTGTGTCCCTGGTATATGGGGAGACAGAGGAAGAGGTAGAGCCAGGATGGCTTTCAAGAAAAACTAGGAAAGAGGAACATTCTTTCGTGTGAAAACACTGGCACCGTGATGAAATGCTTACTGAAATGCTTCTTGGGAACCAGTGCCCATAGTATGCCCCATACGAAGTACTCTGGACACTGGTTTTGGTCCTTCTTTTCAACTGTATAGTTGTTTCTCTAAACGCAGGGCCAGTGTGAAGTTTCAGTACTGACTTCTCCCTGAGCGTCCCGCTGCCTTTATTTCTCAGGATTTTCATTCTATTCTCTCTTCTCATTCTGAACATCACAATCATCCTGTCTGATAATAGCCAGAAACATACAACTCTTGGGTCTGTCTGTAAACATCCTTGAAATATCATCTGACTCTTTGCTAATCAAAGTGTGTTTGCAAACTAGCAGCAGCAAACATCAGTCTCTGGAGGCCTCTTAGAAATGTGGAGTTTCAGGCTCTGCCCTACACCTCCTGAATCACGTTCTGTATTTTTCTACATCCTAACATGATTTATAGGCATGATCAAATTTTGTTTACCTCGAGTCATTAATGGATTATGGTCAAAATAAGCATTTGACAGTATGTGTGTGTGTGTGTGTGTGTGTGTGTAAAAAGTTGTGAGACAGAAGACTTACAACCTGATAGAAAAGTAGTAAATAGATGCAAAGAGAAAACTTATAAAGATAAAAACAAAAATATACCTTATACCTATAAAAATGTTTCCACTTAAAGTTTCAAAAGACATGATAATACTGTTTCTTACCTACTGTATAGATGAACTTTTAAAAATAGAACAACATTCATTATATTGATAAAGTTATGGGAAAACAGGTATTTATTTATATTGCTGGTAGGAATGCAAAAGAGAAAACCTCTTGGAAGGAAATTGGTGATCCACTAAAACTAGATATGCTCTCAACTTTTCAACTTTTCACTCAGCAATACTGCCATCAGAAATCTATCCACTGCCGGGCATGGTGGTGCACGCCTGTAATCCCCGCGCTTGGGAGGCTGACACAGGAGGATCGCACAGGTTCGAAGCCAGCCTCAGCTACTTGTGAGGCTCTCAGCAACTTAGTGAGACCCTGTTTCCAAATAAAATATAAAATAGGTCTGGGAGTATAGCCTGGAAGTAGCCTCTGGATTCCACCCCAGTACCACCAAAAAAAAAAAAAAAAGAAGAAAGAAAAAAAAAGAAATCTATCCACAAGATTCAACTCCAATAACAGAAAATATTTCCAATGAGGTTGTTTGTGGCTGTCTTGCTTATAGTTTAAAATACTAGAAACAACCTAAATGTTCATAGATAGTGATTAGAAAAAAGCGGTATAGCCACAAAATGAGTACCATGCAGCTATAAATAATGAAGAATCTGTAAAATTGATATGAAATGATTGCTTCAACGCTGTTATACAAAAAAGGCAAAGAATCACATGCCTCTAGTATGCCACCCTTCATCTGAGAATGAGGAGAACATTAGAAAAAACAGAGATTTGCTCATGTTTGCCAAAAAGAGATACTGGGTGAATAAACTAGAAAATAAAAATGGTGTTTACTGATCGGGAATGTGTGTGTGTGTGTGTGTGTGTGTGTGCGCGCGCGCGCGTGCGCTCGTGTGTGTTTATGTGCACAAGTGAACCTAGCTTTATTATAAAGGAATAACAAAACCATGCAAAAGGGGTCAATAATTATCCTTGTAACTATATATATTTTTTTAATTTTTGGTGCTGGGAATTAAACTCAGTGGCACTCTATCTCTGAGCTTATAAGCCTGGCCCTTTGTAAAAATTATTTTTTCATATTGAAACAGAATCTTATTAACTTGCCAAGGTCTTGCTACATTGCTGAGGCTGGCCTGGAAGGCGCAGTCTTTCTCACTCAGCGTCCCATGTACTAGGATTACAGGTTTGAGATTTGTAGTTTTAAAAAGAGTATGTTGCCTATATATTTGTATTTAAGGTAAAAAAAAGAACTATGCACAAATATTGTTCTCCAATTGCTTTTGACACAGGTAGAGATTATAGCTCTGGACCTCCTTTCGGTGCAGACTTTGTGTTATGGTTAGGAATATAGAATACCCCCTGGAAAGCTCACGTATTCACGCTCAAAGTTGATGTAATTAAGTCATGGGGTTATAATCTTATCCGTGGGTAAATCCATTGAAATAAACTTACTGGGTGATAACCTAGGCAGGGGGATACAGCTGTGGAAAGTAGGTTTCTGGGAGTGTGGCCTTAGGAACTGTGATAGTTGTCTTTGAATCCCCTTGTCTGCTGGCTGGCTTGCTTCTGGCTTCCACCCTTGCTCTCTCCCTTTCTCCACTTTACTCCTCATGCCCTGAGCTGCACAGACCTGGCCTCACATGAATTCAACTCCAAATCTATAAAAACTGTTAGCAGATACATTTTACTTCTTGTGAATTGTGTGGCCGTTTTAGATTAGAACAGGGAGAATGCCGTAACAGAAGTTAGTGCCAGAGAAGTGGGGTCACTGCTATATCTAAGTCTGACCATGTGTTTTGTGAGTCTTTGGAACTGGTTTGTGAGAGGAAGCTTGATGCATTAGAATGCTGATAGGAAGGTGGACAGTAGAAACTGTACTCAGGAGATACCAGAGGTCAGAGAGAACTCCATAAGACAACGGAGTAGAGGCCACATGTGTAGCGTTCTGGCAAAGGTCTTATGGGTAATTGGCTCATGTCCTAAAACTTTGTGTGAGGTTGAATTTAAAGATGATGGGTAGATTAAGGGGGTGGAGAAAGTCTCAGAACAGCATGGTATCCAAACTGCATTATAGATTTTGATGTCCACATTCTGGGACTTGTACACCCAATTCTGTGAGTGGAAAGGAAAGCAGAGAGACTATAGATTTTTCAGTACGGTCAGAAAAGCATGTGTAAAGCTGAGGCCTGGACAGATGTTGTTGTGAAAGAAATTTATGATGGCCAAAAGGAGGTCAAACGTCTTTTATAGGAGTCAAGAAAGGAATGTGGTCAGGGCAGTTCAAGCCCAAGTGCTGAAGCATGGAAACAAAGGGCCCGGGGGTGGTGGCTTTGGTCTCAAAGGGCCTGGTGGCTGCCAAGATTGAAACAGGCCCAGTGGTGGCCATGATTGAGACAGGCTGAGTGGCAGTTTATTGAAAAGGGTGCGATTGCCTTTTCTGCTGCTGGTGGTCAGTTTTGGCACCGACATAATACTGGTTTTGCTGGGGGGAAAAAGAGGGAGGATCATGGACTCTTTCTTCCTCATTTCAAAGGAAGACCTGAGAAGCCAAGAAGTGTGTGGCGACATCGGTATCCCTGTAAGCAGACCTACGTGGAATTTGTGAAGCTCTAAGGGTAAAGCCAAAGTTGCATGAAAAACCTGAGATTTAGGAAAGCTAGAAGTGTGAAATGACCATGAGGACAGGCTGAAAGCTGTGATCCATGGAGCCAGGCTAGAAGAGCCAGTGTGCCGCCCACTGCAATAAACCAAGCCACTGGGGCAGGGTTGTCGAGGCCCTTTGGGGATCGCGCTGTACTGCCATGTGCCCTGGGTGTCAGATGGAGCTGCAGCATCAAGAGCGAGCCTACCCTGCTGGATTTCAGTCCTGCTTGGGCCCCTCCTTTCTTTCTTTCTTTCTTTCTTTCTTTCTTTCTTTCTTTCTTTCTTTCGGTAGTACTGGGAATGGAACCCAGGGGCCTTCTACCTCCAGGCTCTCTATACTCCAAGACCTATTTTATATTATATATATATATATATATATATAAAATTTGGTTTTTTTTTTTTTTTGAAAACAGGGTCTCACTAAGTTGCTGAGAGCCTCACTAAATAGCTGAGGCTGGCTTCGAACCTGTGTGCTCCTCCTGTCTCCGCCTCCCAAGTGCTAGGATTACAAGAGTGTGCCACCATGCCAGGCTCAGCTCTATTTTTTCTTTCCAATGCCTAGTCCCTTCCTTTTGCAATGCAAATATTTACCCCATGCCATTATGCATTGGATGCATGTAACTATTTTATTTATTTTGTGTTTTCTTTTCTTTTCTTTCTTTTTTTTTTTTTTTGTGTGTGTGGATCTGGGGATGGAACTCAGGGGCATTCAACCTCCGAAATACATTTTTTTTTTTTATTCTTTATTTTGAGACAGGATCTCACTAAGTTGTGGAGGGCCTCACTAAGTAGCTGAGGCTGTCCACCAACCACGATCCTCCTGTCTCAGCCTCCTGAATGCTGGGATTCAGTGTTCAGCCACCATGCCCAGCTTGCTTTTTTATTTTCTTCTATAGGGGCTCACAGTCAAGAGTTCGCCTTGGGTTTCAGAGGAGATTTTTGATTTGGGGATTTTTGAGCTATGCTGGAACTGTTAAGACTAGAAGAAGTATTGGAGGCGAACTAAATGCGTTTTGCATTTTGAAATGGACATGAGCTCTTCAGGCCCAGAGGAGGGGTAACGATTAGATACAGATTGTTGGTGAAGAGCTCATGTCTTAATGTTTATAGTCACTGAATCATTGGGTTGTAATCTTATTAGTGAATAAAGCCATTGTAATGGAGGCTGGTAACCACGCGGGTGGGGTGTGGTTGGAGAAGGTGGGTCCCTGGGCCTGGGTGTGTGCAGTCCCTTAGGCTTTCTGTTTATTTGTCTTTGGAGCCTTGCTTGCTGGCTTTCTTGCTTCTAGTTTCCATAATGTGAGAAGGGCGCTACGATGCTCCCTCCCTCTCTCTATCCTCTCCCCCCCTGCCCCATACTCTGAGGTCCACAGACCCGGCCTCACATGGACTGACGCAAAAACCTCCAAAAACTGAAATAAATCTTCCTTCCTCTAGGTCTCAGAGCCAGTGGTTTTGGATCCCAGCAGTGAAAATGTCCACCAGAACACAACAGTTGGACAAATAAGTAAATATATTGTAAAAATTGAATACTCTGTCATCTTGAGAACCATGTTTCTCCCGCCAGAGAAAGAAATTCCAGGCAAAGAAAAAGGGAATTGGGAAGGCTAGAAGAAATCCTGCGGTGATGGACTGAAATCAACAGCATCAACATGAACTCATTTACACAAACACACACACACACACACACACACACACACACACAGAAACACAGAAAGAAATATATAAGAATATATATATAATATATATATAAACTATGTGTATAAACTATGTTTTTATACATAAACTATATATAGGCACATATATATTTTGTATTCATATGCATATATATATTCATATATATGTTTTTGTACCTCTCTTTGCTGAGCAGAACCCCAGAAACAATCAGCATATACTTCTTTCTTTCCTTCTTTCTTTCTTTCTTTCTTTCTTTCTTTCTTTCTTTCTTTCTTTCTTTCTTGGCAGTACTGAGGATAAAACCCAGGGGCATTTGACCTCTGAGCTACACCACCAGCCCTACTTTTCTATTCTTTATTTTGAAACAGGGTCTCACTGAGTTGTGAAGGGCCTAAGTAGCTGAGGCTGTCTGCGGAAGCGCGATCCTTCTGTCTCAGCCTCCTAAATGCTGGGATCACAAGTGTGCACCACCATGCCCGCAACAATCAGCATATCTTTATCACATCTATGAAGACGTTAGCTCCCTAATGCCATTCTCCAACAAAGAAAAAAGAGCTCCTTGGGTTAAGGAAGAGAAAATTACAGATGTATGTGAACACTTGCTTGGTGCCAGGACATTAGAAAGTGCTGGAAAAAAAAAGTTGACAACCTGTGAAAAGACATAAGACTCACCTTTGAGACTTCTTATCTAAAAACTAGGATTAATTTGAAGGAGAGACAGAGAAAAATAATAGTTTTAAATTATGCCACAAAATAAAGATTCATGTACCCAATACAAATGAGTAAATAAAAGGAACGGAAGGTTAGCTCTTTTCTAGAGTGGAATTCTAATCAACACATGTATGAGAAAATGAGAGGACTATAAAATTACCATTAAGCAGGCATCATGATGATCACTGCAACCAAGAACCTTTGATGGGTGCTGAAGAGGAGGCAACACCATGATTAGAAAGGAGATATTTGTATAGTCTCAAAATATTTCCTCAAAAGAAAGTTATCGATTACAAAGGTAACAGCGATGGTGTCACAGTGAAGTCTGGCAGGCACTGCAGTGAAAATATGATCGAGGTTTCCATCACTCATTGTAAGATGCCGCCTCACGGGATGCTCTCAGAAGGTCAGACATCATCCGTGTGCTATTCTCATGCAAAATGCCCAGCGGTCACATCATGAGAAAAACATTACATCAAGTCAAAATGAGAGACATTCTGTCAACTAACTGACTTGAAAAATGCCAAAGTTGGAAAAGTGAGAGAAAAAAAAACAAAACAAAAACAAACGAAGAACGAAGCCGTTGTTATAGCCTTGAAATGACTGGGGAGCATCACAACTAAATTTAATGTGGGATCTTGGATGACATCCTGCACCAGGATCCTTGGGGAATAGGGAGGGTGAAATTTGAATACATTCTACAGGTTACTTAAGGACATTAACAGTATTAATTCTCTAGTCTGGCATGGTGGCACACACCTATAATCCCAGTACCTGGGAGGCTGAGACAGGAGGATCGCGGTTCAAGGACAGCCTCAGATATTACTTAATGAGGCCCTTTGCAATGCAGTAATACCTTGTTTCCAAATAAAGAATGAAAAATAAGTCTGGAGAGTGTAGCTGGGAGGTAGAATGCCACTGGGTTCCATCACCGGTACCGCAAAAATAGATAAATAAATAAATAAATAAATAAATAAATAAATAAAGTAAAATAGGGCTAGAGGAATAGCTCATAGGTAGAATGCCTCTGGGTTCAGTCCCCATGGGGTATTGAACAAGCAAAAACTATTAATTTTATCATTTTGATAATTATATTATAACAACATAAGATTTAAGGAAGCCATTTGAAGGATCTATTAGATTTCTCTGTAATGGTTTTACAACTTTTTATAAGTGCCTAAATATTATTACAAAATAAAAACTGAAAAATTATAAATTACTTCTAAACTATCCTGACTCTCCGAAGATGTTTTCTTGGAATAAGTTCTTAAAATTCAAGGAAGAAACCATTGAAGGAAAGTGATAATATCAAGTCAGAAAGAATGTATAATTG
The DNA here is from genome assembly GCF_963383645.1 of Muscardinus avellanarius. Lineage (NCBI taxonomy): Eukaryota > Metazoa > Chordata > Mammalia > Rodentia > Gliridae > Muscardinus > Muscardinus avellanarius. Next base: position 11,089,776 of record NC_137805.1, on the reverse strand, counting down.
ATTTTTTTGGTGGTACTGGGGATGGATCCCAGGGGCATTCTATCTCCAAGCTGCACCCCCAGCCCTATTTTTTATTCTTTACTTTGAAACAGGGTCTCACTGAGTTGCAGAGGGCCTCACTAAGTAGCTGAGGCTGACCGCAAACCTGCGATCCTCCTGTCTCAGCCTCCCAAGTGCTGGGATTACAAGCATGCGCCACCATGCTTGGCCTATAATTGATATTTTAAATAATGTATAAGTCAAAATAAGGTTTGAAATCATAAGGGAATATAACTGACTTCTTTAAATGAAAACAGGTGGAGAAAGAGAAAGCGGGAGAAAAGACCAAAATACTAAGCTTTCCTTTTGAAAAACGATTAAAAAATAGGTGCAAGTGGGACTGATTTGATTATTTTTGAAAGATTGCATTCAGCTGCGCTGACAAAACTGGATTGTGTATTTTCTAAAATGTTGTCTTGTCGTCTCTCTTCTCGTATTAGGCATAAAACTAAATAAAAATAAAGACCAGTATTTGTTGGAGCCAATTCCAAACGGCTGCCGGAGCCCAGAAACCATGTGAAATATTAAAGATGTCAGAGCTCTGCCAACATGCGCGGCCGGCCTTGGGCTGTGAAGGTTCACCTTTAACCCCTGGGGCTGTAATTAGATCACAAAGTTAGTTTTTATTGTTTAAAATTGTTTTCATTCTTCTGCTGCCACCCAATCGCTTGGGTAAAGCAGGTTTTGTCACACTCTGAAAATTCATCCCAATCCTTTCTACTACACTAGATTAGATTGAAGGGTCACTGGAGGCTGGAGCCACTGATCTTTGCCCTTTTAATGGTTCTCACCATTAATACTTGACCCTAAAAGCTGTGTATACAATCAACCATATTTATAGGTGCAGAAGGAAGGGAGGAAGAGAGAGAAAGTGGGCTGAGTGATTATTTGCTTTGCCATGCTGTTCTGAGAGTAGGAATGTTCACACAGTTCCCAGCTGACAAACTTGGACTGGCTGCTGGGATGAAATTAATTACATTGAGGGTAAGACTCAAAATATCACCCTTGCTTATCCCAACACTCAGGGATTGGTAATATTTTCAGCTTCATCCTGTCCTAACCTGAGATCATCCTGTTTTTTTTTTTTTAATGAAAGAAAAAAAAATGACATAGGTTTAAGACAAGGGCCAACGATCAATTTAGTCTCAAAGGTTAACAAAATTAACTTGCAAAATGCTCTGGATATTTTTTTTAAGTTTTCTGAAATATATCTGGTTGATATGATTGGGAGAGAATAAAAGACAACTTTTATGATTTGAAATCTCCAACATTCTGTCTCCATGAACGTTGGATATATTTCTTCACTTAGTAGTTGTTAGGAAGTGATTTTTTTCTTCTTTCTTTCTTTCTTTCTTTCTTTCTTTCTTTCTTTCTTTCTTTCTTTCTTTCTTTCTTTTACAGTACTAGAGCACTAGGGATGGAAACCTGGGGTATTCTATGTCTGAGGTATATAGCCACCCCTATTTTTAGCTCTTTATTTTGAAACAGGGTCTCACTAAGTAGCTGTACCTATCCGGGAACCATGGTCCTCCTGTCTCTGCCTCCCAAGTGTGGGGATTACAAACATGGGCCAACCATGCCCGGCTAGATTTTTTTCATTCTTAAAATGTAGACAAGCAAGCCGGGCATGGTGGCGCATGCTTGTAATCCCCGCCCTTGGGAGGCGGAGATAGGAGGATCCAGCAGGTTCGAAGCCAGCCTCGCTGGCTTAAGAGACCCTATTTCCAAATAAAAATAAAAATATAAAAAATAAGTCTGGGAGTGTAGCCCCGAGGTAGAAGGGCTTCCAGGGACCCCAGTACCACCACCAAAAAAAAAAAAAAAAAATGTAGGCAGGCAAAGCTGGGTATGGGCACACGTCATATTCAGTAGTTGGAAGGCTGGTACAGGAGGAATGCACATATAAGGTTAGGCTCAGAAATTTAGCAAGGCCCTTAGTCACTTAGACCCTATTTCAAAATAAAAAAAATAAAATAGGTTCTGCAGGCATAGCTCAAAGGTAGAATGCCCCTGCTATCAATTCTCAGTAGCCCACCCCTCAAAAAAAGTGGGAAATGAGTAATTTTTTAACACACATATTTTCCAGGACATTTCATTACATGTATTATAAATTAAAATCTGTTCTTTCTTTCTTTTTAATTGGTGAGCACAGAATCTGATCTGGGCAAAGATCAGATTCTGTGCTCCTTGGAAATAGTCCTTTCGGGACATCCTGGCTGCCTATCAAGTCTCAGATTTACAGAAAGCCTAGCTTCCCATGGCCCGAGTGTGCGTGTTGGGGGCGTGCACATGTTCACGCCAAACAGCCCATTGTTAAGGATCGCTTACGCAGGCACACACAAATAATGCAAAAGAGGACAAAGTTCGTTATTAATATACTCACAGATCAAGTGTTATAACTTTTGGCTGAGTGACTAGACAACATCTTTGTCTGAAGGCCAGGACAATTATTTTGGCCATATACGAGCTCCCCAGAAGGAATGCGTAGTGATTAAGGCAAAGAATTTCTCTTGCTCACAGATTCAAGGAGAGTCCTGGGCTTATAAAATACTCTATTTCCTCCATTAATTGTGTCCGTGTGGAGTTGTAACCAAGTAGCTGAAACAAATAAAACTTAAGTAATATTGTTTCCTTTTAAAATATTTCACTTAATTTGTGGAAGAAGTTTGAACTCATTAAACACACTCAGCTCCCTCTGCCCCTTCACCCCCCATTCAAAGCGTCCCTCCACCCACCCCAGTCTTGCTTCTGAAACATTCCAGCCATGCCTGCTCCCAGCGCCCCAACCCCTTTATCTTAGTGAGGGAGGCTCCCCAGTAATTCGGGAACGTGGGTAGAAAGGACAGCCCCTAGGGCCCTGCAAACCTCTTCTTCTTCACCTGGAACTGAATTCAAAGCTGATTCTTTCTCACTGTCACTACCAGGATAATTCTTCTATTTTTTATTTTTATTTTTTTCGGTACTGGGAATGGAACCCAGGGGCACTCTACCTCTGAGCTACACCCCCAGCCCTATTATTTTATTCCTCACTTTGAAACAGGGTCTCACTAAGTTGCAAAGGGCCTCACTAAATAGGTGAGGCTGTCCAGGAACCGCGATCCTCCGGTCTCAGCCTCCAGAATGCTGGGATTACAAGCGTGCGCCACCATGCTTGGCGACAATTCTCCTTTGTGTATGCCTCTAAATATTTCGGTGAAAATTTCTAGTGCTTTGAGCAGGATGCTTCTTAGGAAAGGATGAGATTATTCTTTTTTCTTTTTTTGAGAGAGAGACTATTTTTCTTACACAGGAAGGCAGTGGAAGCTGGGAAAAGCGTGTGCTGTGGACAGTGCCTCATGCTGGTTGACTGTGCCTGTCCAGTCTGCAGTGCAAAGCACACCAGAGGTAAAATAGAGGCCTCCGCTGAAGCAATCCCCTCAAGTCCCAGAGGCGAGAGAACGCTGCTTATTGACTTCTCCCTACTTTTCTCCCATTTTTCCAGAGAAGCCCCCAAATGCATAGTTATCGCCCCACTTACTGTGGAAACACAAAGGTACTGGGAGACGAAGCTGTTCTTAGATCACTTTTAGTAAATTATCTTCTCACACCGGTCCCTACATTGTCAAGATACAGAGATATTGAGGCCTTTGGAACAAAGCAATCTAAGAAATGTACACAAGAATAGAAATTCTCTTTAGATCTTATGCATTCTAGTTGGAGATAATTTAAGAACGGGTTTCTTAAATATCATTATGCTTTCTTTCAGCTGCTCAACATTTCAAAGTAGCGATGGACTCATGCATCTTTTTATTGCCTGGTGGAAAGTTAGACCACTCCCCAGCTCGTCTCCTCTTGAGGGATAGGCAGATCAAGGGCTTGCTTCACCCAACTTCTGCAGCGAGCTGAGCTGGGGCTTTGAATTCAATGAGTCAGGCTTTCCCTGTTAGGCTGAGTCAAACTTTATTTTGGTGTGTCACCACTGGGAAGTGCAGAGCTATGATACAGTCTTTTTGGTTTAGTTCTTCAATTTTAAGGAGGTATGGAAAATAAAAAAGGTTACTTTCAATGTGATATTTTTCTGAATTCTCTCTCTTTTTCTCTCTCTCTACCTCCCTCCTTTTTCTCTTTTCAACTTACGATAATGGAAAGACACAACTATAAATATATTATAGACAAGTGCATTTTGAATGGGTCTCTCCGTAGAGTATAATTTTCCTCTTTAGGGTAACATAAGAGAACAAGCAAGTAGACCCTGTGAGGTAGAGCAATATTTCTTTATTCAGAAAAGAGTGGAATTTCTTCACTGCACACATTTCCCAGCTAGCTACATGGCTAGAATTTAGGGAAATAGCAAGATTATGAATCAGGAAATATTTTTGTCTTTTCAAAATAAAATTTTTAAAGAATATTCACTATTGTTTTTTATTATTTCATTGTAGTAAAATATATATGTATATATACACTTTAAAATTTGCCATTTTATTCATTTTAAGTGTTCAAGTCAGTATAGCATTAAAATCCATTTATAATGCTATATGCTTATCACTACTCCTTATTTTCAGAACTTTTTCATCATTTCCAAACATAAGCTCTGTGTCCACTGAGTAATACCTCGCTACCCACTTTCTCTCGGCTCCTGGTAACCACGGATTTCATTTCTGTAAACCTACAAATCTGGCTTGTTCGGTTTCCTCGTATGGTATAAATAAACCCACTCAATGCTTGTCCTTCTGAGTCTGTTTTGTTTTTTAAGCATCAAGTTTTCAAGACATTTTTATTATAGCTGTGTCGGAATTTTCTTTGTTTTTATGGCTGAACAATATTCCCTTGAAAAACCTTAGATTTTAAAAAATCCACTCACCTGTTGAAACACAGTTAGATTCTTTTCACCCTTTGACTACTGTCAGTGATGTGGTTGAGTAGCTCATGTGTAAGTACCTGGATTCCTGCTTTCAACTGCTTTGTATACATACCCAGAACTGGACCTCTTCTATTATAAGGTAAGTATTTAGCTAAGGTTTTATTTTGTGGTACTGAGGTTGGAACTCAGGGGCATCTGCCTCTGAGATACACCCTCCGTCCTATTATTTTATTTTTTAATTAAAAAAGGGGTCTCACTGAGTTGCAAAGGGCTCACTAAGTAGCTCAGGCTGGCCCTGGACCCTGATCCTCCCGTCTCAGCCTCCCAAATGCTGGGATTACAAGCGTGCGCCACCATGCCTGGCTTACACCTAAGTTTTTGAGGAGCCACCAAATGTATCCCACTGCAACTACTTCAGTTGCCATTCCATTCAGCAGTGCAAAGTATTCCTGTTTTTCCTGGATCTCTGCTAATTCTTGTTGATTTCATGTTATGGTTTTGCTTTTACCCTAGGTCGTAGATATTCAGGACATCTCACCGTGGTTTTGACTTGCTATGTCTCAGCAAATTCCCTTAAACAAATCACTATACTATAGTATTAGGTTACTTTATATATGTGCCTTTGGTCATGTGTAGGTAATTTTCACGCATATGTGTGCGCTCATGAATTTTAGAAAATTGAATCTGAACTTAATTTTTGCTAGCCTCACTTTGGAGGACTAAAACAAAATCCATAAGCAAAAAAAAAAAAAAAAAAAAGAAAGAAAAAGAAAAGCGCCCCTCTTTTGGGTAATTAAGTACTGGTCATTTCCAGTATGTTTCAAGTTGAAGAAAAGGGCAGTAATTTGCATGGGTATTGATGCCAAAGGAACACTCAGTTATTAGGCTCTTGGTCTCTGGTGGAAGCATCCCTGGGTGGGCACGGCATTCTGCCACTTCCTGGCCACGTGTGATTTTGGGGCTTGTCTAATCTCTCTCTATCCCTCACCTTCCTATCTGAAAATTGAGGTAATAGTACTCATAATTCCATAGGACCATTGTGAGAATTAAGTGGAGAAACCTAGTGAAATTATCTGTAAGTTGTTGGTGTTGGAGAATGGTCTAATCAGCAGGAGCAGCAACTTCCAGCTTCCCGAGCCTCACGGATGGAAGGCACAACTTGGATTCACCAGTGTGTTTATCGGGAATCCTGAGAGGTCAAGAAATAGGCCAGCAATGTGCAGCATCTAAGATTCCTTGGTACATTTAAAAACGAAGACATGCCAAGTCAGGGTCACAAAAATTATGGAATGCTTTAAATATTTTTGTTCAACAAATGAACACAACACACATTACGTGGGTGTCAATGCATGCAGTGATGTGTCTGAGTCCTCCTGCACTTTTTTTTTTTTTTTTTTTGCGGGTCTGGGGATGGAATCCAGGGGCATTCGACCTCCGAGCTATACCCCCTGCCCTATTTTTTTTATTCTTTTTTTTTTTTTTTTTTTTGGTGGTACTAGGGGTGGAACCCAGAGGCTTTCTACCTCCGGGCTATACTCCCAGACCTTTTTTATATTTTATTTGGAAGCAGGGTCTCACTAGGTTGCTGAGAGCCTCACTAAGTAGCTGAGGCTGGCTTCGAACTCGTGCGATCCTCCTGTCTCAGCCTCCCCAACGCGGGGATTACAAGCCTGCACCATCACACCAGGCTTATTCTTTATTTTGAACCAAGTCTCACTGAGTTGCAGAGGGCCTCGCTTAGTAGCTGAGGCTTTCCGAGAACCGTGATCTTCAGGTCTCAGCCTCTGGAATACTGGGATTACAAGCGTGCGCCACCACGCCCGGCTTCCTCCTATACTTTTGGTACAGCATTGCATGCTTTGATGGATGGGATCCCTATGTAAAACAAACAAACAAACAAACAAACAAGCACAACAAAAAACTTCAAATAACAAAAACAAAACAAAATTAAAAAAAAAAACCCTTTTGGAAGTTTCTATGCTGTCTATTTGTATTTCTTGAAGGATTTGGTAGCCCCAAATAATTCAGAGCTTCACAAAGCAAGTCTGAAAACCATTGTTTTATTTTAATCTTATTTTATCTGTATCCTCCTTTATCCTATACTCTAAGAGACAGATTCTGGAAAAGAGTGGTTAATTAAATAGGAATTGTCAATGAATGAAGATATACGATGCGGCCCTCAGGAAAGAAATAGAAATTAACATTAAACCTTAAACACAGGTCCCATTGCTTTACACAAATTAATCACAAAGCACATCTGAAGTTAAACACATCTGAAAGAATTAGCCAAAGGTGCACTCAAGTGCACAGTCCTAAAATTGCTCTCTTTTCTGTCTTCTTCTCCCCATAGTCCCTCTCCCTCTTCAGTTTCTGTCTTCTTTCTTCTTTAACGATTCTCTTATAAACCATTTGGGTCAGTTCCGATTTTATTACCTGTAGCCAAAGGTGATTGTAAGAACAGAGAGGAAAGAGCGAGAACCCGTATCTTCGTGCTGTTTAACAGCACGTGTAAATACGCGGTGCACGCCACAAGAAATCCTGCAGATGGAGTTATCGGGGCTGTGAAAAGCTGCACAGATTACGCTGCCCTCGTGGCATTCCTCCATTTTCCCGTGATGAATGGATGCGAGCCGTCATCATTAGGGAACATAATGGTCTCTGATGATGTATTTATGACACGGGAAGATGTCATGTGATGAAGTGTTTACAACATGTAATGAGGTTGTGTAACGATCTCTTTACAGCCTGCAATTACATTGACTAATTCCTTATAAAAATACTCCACAACGCGCTCTCCTGCGTGCACGTGTTAGATATCACAGCACTCGGCAGCTGACACCTCTGCGCTGCAAAATGAGTGGCTTGGATGAGTCAAGACTCTGTTCCCTATCCAAGACATGTGAAAGATGGCTGGCGTTGAAATAGTAGACTCCAAGATTTTCTAGTATTAGAGGTGACTGGGGTATCTAATAGAAGACATGTGTGTCAATATCCTTGAGTCGGAGAAGTTGAGAAATGCTTTGCACATCTGAATATATACTTCTCTGTGTTGTATGAAGGGGAGAAGAATGCACACTTGCTCTCTGACATGCAGGGCCACGTTTGTACCTGATCCTCCAGCCCTCTAATTATGCCAAATGTGTCTCTTGTCTTATTTTGCTGATTAGTGAGGATTATGATTCAAAAGAGACCACCAAATGATTAATGTTATGAAATCATGAACATTTGGTATTATATGTGGCTATGAAAAAGGTTTAAAAAGCTGGAGATTAGCCGGGCATGGTGGCGCCAGCTTGTGATCCCAGCATTCGGGAGGCTGAGACAGGAGGATCGCGGTTCACGGACAGCCTCAGCTACTTAGTGAGGCCCTTTGCAACTCAGTGAGACCCTGTTTCAAAATAAAGAATAAAAAGTAGGTCTGGGGTATAGTTTGGAGGTAGAATGCCCCTGGGTTTCAACCCCAGCACCCCAAAAACAACAATAACAACGACAACAAACTAGAGATTCAGAGCTGCTGGGTGGCTAAGACGCTACAGTGCAGAAACTGAAATATACCTGTACTTCTGCCAGGAAGAGGGCCCCAAGATGTGGATAGAAAACGCTGGACCCATCCTGTAGATGAGTAAGAAGGTAAAAAGGAATGCAGAGACAAGACAGTGAACAGTCCAGCATCTGAGCTAGAGGAGATTTGCTTATTTTACTTTTTAAAGGCAGGAAGTCAAAAGCAAAACAAAAAGTGAAAGTCTCAAGATGAGCTAACGCATAGGTCATGGGCTTTCCTCCTCTCAAACTCTTCTTGAGAAGGATCCCCCTCCCCTCGGGCATGACAGAGGTGCCCTGATGCTTAGCCAATCTAACACAGCAACTGGAGGTGTTAAAGCAGTTTTGCATAGGCAGAGATACCTGGACAGGGAACTCACAGCCTTTGCCTTTCTCTTCTGGCTCAGACAACAAGATGGTGATGCTGGAGGCAGAGCAATAGAATTGCAGGAGAAGACCTGTCACTGAAATGGTGTCAGGACCTGGAGCTCCCAGTGATGCATGTCCTGTACAATTCACCAGCACGGTCACTTGGTACGAGGTTCTAATGTCTTTGTCTCAAAGGAATTCATTTCAACTGTACTGCAAATGTGATCGCTTTAAAGCATTAGTTATCCTAACACCCCTGTGTACTGCTGATGTTCTGTGGCTCTGGACCCCCAAAGAACTTCAAAAAGAATTTGACGTAAAGAGGAACAATCGGATTTGAACAGATAAATTGGATTTGAAAACCAATAAGTTTCGGGGTCGTGTAACTATAGGGTAATTAGTGAAAACGCTCTGGTCGTGACTTTGACTCTGCTACTGAGCTTACGTCAAGTCATTTATGTTGGTTAGTTCCAGGAAGACAGCGACAGCATTCACACAGAAAGGACCGTAGCGTGGCCACCGGGGACTCCATGACGCAATTGCTGTAAGATAATTTTGTGTGAGTTTGCATGTTACCCATTTCTGGGTCAAGTGCTTCCTAATGAATGAATTTTAACAGCATCTTATCCTAAGAGGGACTGTAGCATTTTCTCACCTACGTTTGGTGTTCTCTTACTGGCTAAAGGCTCAGGTATATTTCCATTTCTACATCTTATCGTCACTTGGCAGCTCCCGCTCCCCAACTGTTTAACCCTTGCTCATAGTCACATATATTATTGAATGTTCACGACTGCATGAGGAATGTATGCACGAAAGGGATGCTGGTGCTACAGACTGAGGTCAACATTTCTATTATTCCAGGTGACAAGAGCCACAGAACACTCACTGATTTGCTGAGAAGGAACAGGGATTGTTCTTTTTTCTTAGTTTATTTCCTTCTATTGACAAGTAGTAAAGAGCAGCAGAATTAGCTGTAGTGATTCATTAGCCAAGCAGAAGAATACTTATGGTGGTAGGGAAAAATACAACATTCAAATGGCGTTACTAGTTATCTGTGGTTAGGCATTTCATTCAAGAAAAAAGATTCACTGGGAAGGCTATTGACAAAACCACATTCTAGAAAATAATTTCTTCCTGCGACGACTAAGGAAGCATCTTGATTTTTCAGTATTATTTACAATTTTTGTTTAATTTTCTACTTGAGGAAAATAATGCAATTTTCTCTTTATTTCACTTGTATTTTAATTTTTATTGGAGCATAAAAAATTTAAAAAATCTACTTGACATTGACTTGCAATTGCCACCTCATCTTGAGTTTCAGGAAGACATAGTTAATTTCCTCTTCAAAACCAACATTTAATTCTGACAACTGCGGAGTGTTTTATTAACACCGTGTCACAGCAGGAAGTAGTCTTGAATTTTGAGCTATAAAGACAACAGATTCTTTCTAGATATCCTCGTAGTCCCCTGACAAAAAACCAACGTGACAAAACTTTTATCTTTTAGGTGAAAATTTCAAAGGTAGAAAGTAAGAGAAATAAAGGGGGGGGGTAAATGACTTAAATTCATAGAAATCACTGCTAAGGCACATCAAATTATTATAATTGGATTTTAATTTTGCTCAAAATACTTATTAAGAATCTTTTCACATACCAGGTAACAAGTACCAAGTGAAAGTACTCAAAAAAGCAACATTTGGGAGCTGAAGCTTCAATCGCCATTCATTTTTCTTTGAATGAAAATGATACAGAACAAATTCTATTTATATTACCAAGGTTCCTCTAAATCAAATATTGAGTAGCTTTAGAATTTTCTTTAAAAACCCAATTCTTAAGTCAGTAGTTTTATGATAAACACACGAAGTGTCTGTCTTGTCTTGACTTGGGAGAGCTAAGTGTACATCCATGTGGATATTTCTGTTGAAGTCACAGCATTTTACAATTCCAGCAAACAACACCCTTACATGATTTTGCCAGGTATAAAATTCTTTTTGAATTTTCTTATTCCATACTACTGTGTGCTGTCAATCCTTTCCAATGGATGAGTAAACCGAGTTTCCCAAAAAAGCTGAGTAACTTCTGAGGATCCACAATTAATAAATAGCAGACCCAGGAATAAAGTCTATATTCTCTTGGAGTTTCTCCTACACCTTATTTCATGTATAATCCAGATGTTATGTTCTGCCTCAGCCTTCTCTTACTTATTTAAAAAATAAGTTATTCTTTATGTTATTTAAGAAAATTTCTCTTTTAGAAATAAAAGCAACACTGTCATGTGAAGAAAGTTTGGAGAACTAAATGCAATGTAAAAACCTTGCATCATAGAGTGCATTGAATCGACAACTCTGGTGCAGGGAAGAGGTGTCCTCATCCTTGGTGGGCCTTACTTGTTAGCGTGGTTTCCCAGCCTCAGTGCCTGGACTCTCCATAGGACCGCTGAAGATGGGAGAAGATGGAAAGGAAACAGGCCAGAGGGCAGAGAGCTCACACTGCAGCCAGCCCCAGGGCTAGGAATGATATTAGACCTTCTAAGCCCAAGGGTCTGCCTGGTTACAGGTCACTGGGCCCAGGTCAATTATTACAGAGAAAAAAATTTTCCCATCAGGCACAGTGTAACTATTTTTTTGTGTGTGTGTGGATCTGGGGATGGGACCCAGGGGCATTCTACCTCTGAGCTACACCCCCTCCCCTACTTTTTGTTCTTTATTTTGAAACAGGTTCTCACTGAGTTGCAAAGTGTCTCACGAGTAGCTGAGGCTGTCCATGAACCTCGATCCTCCTGTCTCAGCCTCCTGAATGCTGGGATTACAAGTGTGTGCACCACCATGCCCGGCCAGTGTAATTATTTTTAATTTTAAAGGAGAACCACTAACATAAAAAGGCTCAGAACCTAAAGTCATAAGTAGCAGCAAGTGTGTAATATGATTTTTCTTTTAGTTTAAGATATTCATGCATATATATTTAAGTTAAATGTTGAGCTGAGTATATTCAAGTATTTCTATTATATTTCATGTTCACTAGTTCCTAAACATAGTTAAAAATCTATCAAGGAATTTTTGAGACAATTGAAGCAAACTTAGTTTGGATTTCCTGATCTATTATTTTTGAGAAAGTATATCATAAGCAGGCAGGAATTACCTACCCTATGAGAAATATATATATATATATATATATATATATATATATATATATATATATATATATATTTGGAACAAGAAAGAAATACTAATTTTCTGGTTTGACTAGGTTTTATTGCAATGATTAGATTTATCATAATCAATAAAATGTGTGAGCTAAGTTTATTGAAGGGTTGATTTCCCACTGCATGATTTCCTCAGGGAATCTTAATCTTTAATTCAAAAAGAAAGTGGAAGATTTACCCTATAGATGCCAATGAATACACGAGGTTAAGAAAAACAAGATTTCATATAGGAACCAAAGTGGGGCTTAGAACAAATACTTTATAGCCGGATGTGGTGGCGCACGCTTGTAATCCCTGCGCTTGGGAGGCTGAGACAGGAGGATCGCACGGGTTCGAAGCCAGCCTCAGCTACTTAGTGAGGCTCTCAGCAACTTAGTGAGACCCTGTTTCCAAATAAAATATAAAATAGCTCTGGGAGTATAGCCCGGAGGTAGAAAGCCCCTGGGTTCCACCCCCAGTACCACCAAAAAAATAAAAACAAAAACCCAAGTCTCTTATATCGCTTGGCTCACCATTAACTTTCCAAGAGAATGAGATCTTGAAATGATCAAACTGTAGACAGACGTCTTTGCCTAGATCGCAGAAAGACATATCGAACTTGGTGACTTTGTCTTTAATAGTTCAGGGCACTGAGGGCTAAGGAGTATCACGGTTGGTTTACAAATATATGATCAAAGATGGCAAGTACATTTGTTTCACTCTGGGCATGAGTTACAACCGCACATGGGCATAAGTTACAACCGTACATGTGCCCGGATTTGCAATAGAACATGAGTACTCACATATTTTCAAAACAAGGCTGGAAATCCAATTACTAAAGATGAAGGCATTTACTGGCAGTGTTCAATTTTTTTTTTATAATGGTAGGTGATGAGTGTATTCGATTGATTTACAAGAAAAGAAAAAAAAAAAAACGGACTGTTTCCAAGGGCTTTGCAATGTAAAGAATTTGTAATTTGGAGCTGAGCTTATCAAGACGTAAGTGTCTCCTTTCCCACTTGAGTTGGCCTTATGACCTGTTAGGGCCAAAACAAACAAACAAACAAACAAACAAACAAACAAAACAGCGCTTTAAGTGATGATGTGACAGTTTCAACCCTAGGCCTTCAGGGACTATGTTCATACATTTTTACATCTCGTGGGGAGACCCTGCCCAGCCATCATGAAGCAGCCCATTATCAGCTAGTAGAAGATGGGAAAGCACATTGAGCAGTGGCGAATTTCCCAATCTGTCCTAGATTAGCCAGTTTTCAGCTAACTACGAATCATTGGCCAGAGACAAAATCAGTCCAGATAAGAACTACCCAGATGATTTAAGGACTTACAGGTAATAACAAATACTCATGGTTTAAAACCACGGAGTCTGGTAGTGGTTGTAGTATACAGAAACAGCAAATTGATTCAATGCCTGAGTTGTCTATTCAGGAAATAAAATAATTTATTTATGTATTCTAGATATTAAGAATTATTAGTACAACAGCTACCATTTGTTTACTGAGCACTAACTAGGTGTGAGAGAGCTAGCCAAACACATTTCCCACTTCATGCTGAATGCTGTTCCTCTGTGAGCGAATTTCATTAACTAGCAGTGTTATGAGTGGAATTGTGAATAAGTTGAAATTCTGGTCACCTCAGAATATAAAAATAAGAGCTTTATAGGGTTCGTTAAGTTAAAATAAAATCCTCAGGCAGACCCTGAGAAATATGACTGGTGTCTTTATAGAAAGGGGGCATTTGAAAATAGAGACAGATACTTACTGAGCAAAGGCCAGGTGAAAATGTAGAGGGAGAAGATGCCCCGTGACCCTGTTCACGTGGCTGCGTGCCGGGGAAAGACCGATCCCAAGCAGACACCAGAAGTTAGAAAACAAGGCCGGCCACCAATGAGTGTGGTCCTGGTGACATCTTGATTTTGAACTTCTGGCCCTCAGGATTGTGGGATAACTCATGTTTTTGTTTTGCTACCCAGTTTTTAGAACTTAGTTCTGGCAGTCATAGGAAACAAATCCAGGAGCGATGGGAGGGATCATCTGCTCAGAATCTAAGACAATTTCTAAGGTCCAGGCACTTTGTGGTTAAAATTATTTATCCCAATTTATGAGATAAATTATGTTTATTCTCATACAAAATTTTTAATGCATGGCTGTTATCATGTTAATTAATAGAAACTCCCAGAGGGGATCTTAAACTACTGATAGCACTTGTGTACTGAATATATATTTAAATCATCTGATTTCATTTAAACTACTATAGGGTTTTGTTTGTTAGATTTCAAATAAGATACAGATGCAAGACAATAAGCTATGAAACTGCTAGACCAGAGACCATATGGCCAGGCCAGATCATGGCTGCTGAGTGAGCAATAATCTCCATTATTTCAGGGAGTGAAGTGGAAGCGTGTGATTTCAGTGCAAAGATAGTGTTCATGGATTTATGAAGGGCTGTAAATAAATACAGTAGTAAGGAACTGTCTTCTATAATGATTTTCAATCTTAGATGGTGGCTGGGTATTTCTTGTGCTAGGGTAGACATAGTGATATCAATACGATTTTATTGCATCCAGAGAAGCCAGCTCCGCTGACCTCAAGTGCTCAAAGAACATTCCCACCTCAGGTTCTTAAAATTGGCATTCCTTCAGCCTAGAATGTTCTTCTTCAAATATTGTACTCACTGGATTTGGCCCAAGAATTCTGTCTTCTCAATATTGCCTGAATAGAGAGAATGGTCATCTCCATCCCTCAATTTCTGTGCGTTTACCTCTCACACACGTATTCAGGCATGCACACACAAAAAAATGGAATATAATATTGATGTGCAGGGATTTTGTTTTGGTCACTGCTATAGTTCTTCAAGGCTTAAAACAGTGCCTGAAACTTACTAAGTTTTCTTTAAATATTATTGAATGAATAAATGAACTCAGAAACCAGGAGGACTAGATACTTAATTTCTTTTTTGTGGTACTGGGGATGGAACCCAAAGGCATTCTACCTCTGAGCTACATTCCCAGCTCCATTTTTTTATTATTTATTTTGAAACAAGGTCTCAATGAGTTGTGAAGAGCCTCACTAAGTATCTGAGGCTGTCTGCAAACCATGATCCTCCTGTCTCAGCCTCCCAAATGCTAGGATTACAAGTGTGCACCACCACGCCCCACTTAGATACTTAATTTCTAGCTAGGCATTCTTCTTCTCCTTCAAGAATTCTTAAATAAAAATCTTCTAATATTGCATTATGCCCAGAATTGTGTGTGTGTGTGTGTGTGTGTGTGTGTGTGTGTGTGTGTACACGAATCCACATTATTCTAGGAAAAAGTACCATTGACTTTACCCAGATTATCAGAGGGAGACACATGACCATAATCCTTTTAGGGAAATGTGGTATCTAAGACTCTCTTAGCCTTCCTTGGTATTCCTCTGAATTGATGATTTGCCTGTCAGAACCTCAGGAAAAAAAGATGGTTGATTTTCAGAATTGGCAAGTTTTGAGAGTATTTTTTGTGTGCATGGAAAATATTTGGAAAATGAACTTTTACAATCCAGTATTCACTGGGCTCGAGCACCAAGGAAGATCTTAGAGATGTTGAAATGGGGCCATAGTGACATTTCTTTGGGTTCATGGAATCCTATCTTCAAGAAGCACATGTACCTTTCCACTGCCTATTCTTACGTCCCTGTCTTGGCCAGGAATGATGTACTAATGTAATCCAAAACAACTGACCATGCAATTTAGAGGAAGAAAGATTTATTTGCTCACATTACTGTGGAGATTTCAGGTTCAAACCGTGTAGAGTCGGCGTCTGCAGATCTCTGGGAATGATGTCAGGAGCAGCGAGGGAGAGAGCAGAGCTCTGCCCACACATCGTGGAGACTGGAGGCAAGAGATTCAAGGACACAAGTACAGTCCCCGAAGCCACGCCCCAGGGACCCACATCCTCCAGCTCTTCCCCATCTGCCCAAGTTACCACCCAGTAAGTCCATGAGATTACAACCTCATGACTTAGTTCTATCAACTCTGAACATGAGCCCTTCAGGGGACACTCTATAACTAACCATAAAAGTCATGGTCTTGATGTAGCCGTAGAGCTAGAAGATATAGTGGATATGACCTTATGTTGCCCAATGCTCTATTTTTATAGATAAGTAAATAGATGCAGACCATTTATAAGAGTTTATTACATTCACAAGGAAATTTCTGTTGTCTTATTTGGAGTATCTTGGTGTGTGTGTGTGTGTGTGTGTGTGTGTGTGTGTGTGTGTGTAAGACCATCCTGGATCCTGTTGAACATCAAGTTATATCTTATCTTAAATGCCAGGTCGTGGCTATTGAGTCCAGCCACTTTCTTTGGCAGCAGTGGGATGGAGGGTGTGACCCTCGAGCCATTAGGTTCTGATGTCATGGCCCCATAATGACTAAGGATAAAATCTGCTGAGGTCGAGAAAGAAATACTAATTCCATTCAATTTCTTGATGAAGTATGCTTACTTTCTAATGCTGTTTCCCAATTCCTCTTCAAAGGAAATAAGATCCAGCGTTGGCCAATTTATTGTTTTCCAACCTAAGGGAAAAAAACAAACAAACAAGATATTCATGTTTTGTATCTCTTCTCCAACATCTCTCTAATATTAGCCTTGGTGGGAATCTGTAAGAATTAGATACAAATCTGAATAACACCAAGTACATTCAGAACACCATCACAAAATTCCCATATATGGCCGAGCATGGTGGTGCACTCTTGTAATCCCTGCGCTTGGGAGGCTGAGACAGGAGGATCGCACAGGTTTGAAGCCAGCCTCAGCTGGTTTAAGAGACCCTGTTTCCAAATAAAATATAAACTAGGTCTGGGAGTGTAGCCCAGAGGTAGAAGGCCCCTGGGTTCCATTCCCAGTACCACCAAAAAATAAATAAATAAATAAAAATCCCATATATGTATTAGAACATGTTATTTCTTTTTATATAACAGAAACACAGCTAATATATTTCACTTACATTTTTTAAGGTTTGTACATCCATGAAGATGTGGAACAGAATTAAGATGTGGAAATGAATTAAATAGAATTTAATTTTTTTAAGTTTGTGTCTAGAAATAACTTTGTTGCTCATTTCAAATAATTACTTTCACCTACCACTGCACATGTTATTAATTGTTACGATTAAAATTTCTGAGTTTTTATGCCAGGAATGATGGTGTACACCTGTAATCCTAGTACTTGGGAGGCTGGGACAGGAGGATTGCAGGTTTGCAGCCAGCTGCAACCATTTACAGAATCCCTGTTTCAAAATAAAAGTAAAATAGGCCTGGAGATGTAGCTCAGAGGTAGTATGCTCCTCCTTTCAATCTCCAGTATCAAAAACAAATGAAGAATTATGAGCTTTTAGCTGGGCATGATGGCACATGACTATAATCCCAGTACTTAGAAGGCTGAGACAGAAGGATTGTGGGTTAGAAGTGAGCCTCAGCAACTTAGTGCAACTCTGTTTCAAAATTAAAAATAAATAAATAAAAAGGGCTGGGATGTAGTTTGGAGGTGGAATGCCCCTGGTTTTTATCCCTAGCACCCCCCCCCACACACCAATTATGAGCTTTTGAGGACCACCAATACAAACTTAATTTAAAAGCCATCTTAAATTAAATTTTCATTCAGATAATATTTTACCACTGGAGAGAGCTGTAAAGAAAGTAATTATCACTATAACAAGAACAGATGTATTGATTTTTTTATGTCCTGTGCCAAATGTATGCATATATCTTGCCTAACTGTAATCATATTTTCATTCAAAAGCTCAGCAGAGTAAAAGGTGATTTTTTTTTTTTTGTGGTACTGGGGTTCCTGAAAGCCCTTCTACCTCCGGGCTACACTCCCAGACCTATTTTATACTTTTTATTTGGAAACAGGGTCTCTTAAGCCAGCATGGCTGGCTTCAAACCTTGCGATCTTCCTGTCTCCGCCTCCCAAGTGCAGGGATTACAAGCGTGCGCCACCATGCTACTTTGCTTGAATGCCCAGTCTTCTCAAGTGGCTGCAGAGGGAGCCTTGTCCTGCCCCATTCTCTCTCTAGGTGTTCAAAAAGCAATACTGAGTACAAGCCAGATGGTGCGCTGGGGGCTGTCAAAGAAAGGTTGTCCCTTGATAACCACAGAAAGTTTAACTGGAGCAGGTGCACAGATCTGTGGGAGAACAGGCTGGGTGTCAATAGACACTGTCTTAGCTCTCCCAGAAACTCTGGACCTTGAACGAGACTGTCTCTTTGATGTTTATTTTTAACACATATGAGATATTTCTTAATATATGCAAGTGGAAGGCAGAATCAGAATGGAATTTAGTAATAGCTGAGAAAGCAGAAAATAAAAAGTGGCAAAAGGCATGTCTGCAGCATAGGTCCAGTAATAAATTTAATTTAGTAAAATACAACATTTTCACAAGCGCAAAGAAACAATTTGATCAAGAAAAGGAGAGTTCTTCCAGAGAGATATCCAATAGGGATTGCCTCAAGAGCCCTCAAGAAAAAATTAAAATGCTCAATTTCAGAAATGATATCATTTTATGTATTTATGTATTTATTTATTTATTTATATTTTTGCACTACTGGGGATGGGATCCAGGGGCATTTTAGCTCCTAGCTACACCCCCAGCCCTATTTTTTAATTCCTTATTTTGAAACAGGGTCTCACTGAGTTGCAGAGGGCCTCACTAAGTAGCTGAGGCTGTCTGTGTACCGCCATCCTCCTGTCTCAGCCTCCCGAATGCTGGGATTACGAATGTGCGCCACCACTCCCAGTTCAGAAATGATATCATTTTATATAGACTCTCATTACCCAAGGTATGGTGCTCACACCCGCAGCACCAGCACTTCTCGGTGTCTGTTAGAAATGCAGACCACCAGGCCTCATCCCAGCCCCACCAAACTCAACTCAGCTCTTTAACAAGGTCCCTGTGGATATGCTTACCTTAAAGTTTGAGATGCCCTGGACCAGAGCATCCTTAAATCAGGCACACTCTGAAAGTTTCCTTTTCCCAGCTGGTCTCTGAGGGACATGCTGATGGATGCTTGAGGAGATCCACTTTTTGAACTTTGCTGGTGTGGCTAGTCCAGGGCAGATATCAGAGATTATTTATTTACATGGATAACCCACTCATTCTTCAGACAATTTTCACAAATAAAGGTTCTCAGGCAAGATCTTATATGTTGCAAAATGTTGATTTTTTTCCACTCAAAAGCCTATACTGGAGTTCTATATTTCAGTTCTATATTTATTTCTGTGCTTACGAGGGGGCCCGACAGGAACATGAATGTGTGCAGGAAGCCTTTCCACCTCTCGCACAGAGGTAGGTAGGGCCACAATTCTTCTCAGAAAAGTGTTTATCAAACTCTGGATGGGAAACCGTGGATGGTTCATAAAATTAATATAGAGGACCATAACTGGCACAGAAAAATAAATCAGATGAGCCGAGTGCAGAAAGAAATGGAATGGAATACAAAACATAAGGGCAACACTCACAGTAACAGAAAGTTTTGTCAAACTTAATGTTCCAATTATACATATACATGTACATATAAACTGAATCACAAAGAAAATGCATTATTTTTCATTGGCTACCGGTCAAAACCTTAAAAAAAAAATCATGACGATACACTATGTTTTTGGATATCGTCTTGTGGAGAGATATACAATGGAATTTCATTTCAACAATCATTGGTGGCTTATGTTTATCATCCCAGCATTTGGGAGGCTGAGACAGGAGAATTGCGCAGGTTCGAAGCCAGCCTCAGCTACTTAGTGAGGCCCCTTGCAACTCAATGAGACCCTGTTTCAAAATAAAGAATAGAAAATAGAGCTGGGGATAGAATATGCCTGGGTTCCATCCCCAGTACCACACACACACACACACACAAAAATATATATATATATATCTGCATACTGTTTTATTTCAGGGGGAAAGGGTCCTGGAGATTGAATCTGGGGCAAGTGAGACCCAGTCTTTCTGAAGTTTCGAAACTAAGTTGTTGAAATTCTCACCAAAGTGCTAAGGCTGGCCTCAAATCTGTGATTCTTCTGTCTCAGCCTCTCAAGTACTTGGATTACAGGTGTGTATCACCAGCCTGGCTTGACCTACTGTTAATTGGGAAAAATCAGTAATGATGTTTTTGCCCTTTTTTTTAAATGACTAATAACTTTGGAACCATTTTGAAACATAACCAGTAAAGAAGAAGAACATTAAAACAATCTGCTCTTTAAGCTGTAGAGAAACTCTTAAGAGAGCTAAAGTATAGTAGCCTACTCTAAAATAGAGGCAATTTTTTGATTATCTGGTTTTGAAATAATTTAAGCCACTTCATAAAAGAATATGATTCAGAACTTTAACATTTAGGCAAAGAACACACACAAACACTTCTGTTCCTTGGCAAGGCAAAAAACATTATGGTAGTACACAACTCTGAAGTCAGAGGCCTAAAATAGCAAGCTGTAATGCTTTTGGTGGGTTTGCAAATAAATTATATTTACCATATTAGAAGAAAGATGGCCTTTCTGATTAGAACTGAAGGGAGCATTATGCAGTAAATACGGAGAAATGATTCTTGAAGATAAATGCCAGTTGTTTCTTACTATAGTGTGTGTGCACACACATGCATGCACACTCACTCACACACAGGTTTAAAGGACCAAATGATATTCTGGGTTTTCCCTAAAGAAAAGTTTAATTTGTTAAGCGTCTACGTTAAATTGGGACCCCTGTACTTCATGGAGCTACAGAGACGTAATTGTGTCTGGGCCACAACAGGTCATTTTCAAGTTTAATTCTCCTTTGAGTGTTTGGATGCATTGGTGATTATAATTGCCGCTCAGCTGAAAGGTTGAAAACTCCCAATGAACAATCCATTCATTGTCTTGTTCACATCTGGGCTAATGTTTCCTTCTTGGAGGACTCTGTGCCACTCTGTTCTTTGCTTCTTGCCACAAGATAGCAATGCCAATTTCCCTCTGTTTACTTGGAAGTCTTGAGGCCGATGTATCGGTGCTAGCCACAAATTAATGGAATTCTTTCCAGCTGCAATGTTTGCAGATTGTCCAACAATAAGCCAAAAAACACTGACCTGCTCTGTTTTTCTCTTAATTATGGGCCATTCTCAGAGATGATGTAAACACAATTAGTAGTTGAAATGACTGTACCATTTAAGATATTTCAAAGAAATAGATGAAATTGTTATGGAAAGCAATAGGTGGGAAAAAGTTATAGTCTGAAGCCAGAAGGCATATCATCTTTTTAGGTAGGACACTTAGAAAAGGAAAATGACAGTGCATGTTCCACAGTAAACAAGACGGTATAGAGTTCAACATCTGAAGTTAGAAATCCACTTTTCTTCTTGGGTTTATAGCCAGCCTATGTTTTCAGCCATATTTAGCAGCATGGTCTAGGTTCTGCTTGAGATAACCCTTGGAAAAAGGATGCTGGGTGAAGGAGATGCTGGGCCGGCTAGTTTGAAATGGAGGTAGAGTCTAGTGCAACTCACCTGGTTAACCTGAGAACAGACAGATGGTGAGTTCCACCAGTTCATTCTGGATATAAAAGGGCAATAAGATAAGCAGCAACAGAAACGCTCTGTGCAATCTGACCTTAGGCTGAAAGCGTAAGCAGACCCATGTGACTGAAGGACCCATGTCCTGTCAAAATATTTCCTGCTCATATAGCCAAGTGGGGCTCCATCAACATCTTCTGGTCAAGGTGCTGCCTGGCCTATGCGTTGTTCTTTGCTCAACTAAATTCTGCTAAGTGCAATTTCTTTCACGTATTCATTTAATATGTGTAAAATACTCATGCTGGGACCCCACTTCCAGAAATTCAGGTTGCAGTCGTTTTGGGGGTGAGGTCTGTGTCTAGGTGACATTCTATTAGCTTCTCAAGAAAGATTCTAATGTCTGGCAAAGATGGAAAACTACTACTACTATAAAAGGACTCTGACATAACTGAGAGGCAAATGCAATTGAAAGGCCATTTAAAGAAATGCTTTTTGCCAGGCGTGGTGGCGCACGCTTGTAATCCCCGAGCTTGGGAGGCTGAGTCAGGAGGATCACACAGGTTCGAAGCCAGCCTCAGCTGGTTTAAGAGACCCTGTTTCCAAATAAAATATAAAATAAGTCTTGGAGTGTATCCTGGAGGTAGAAGGCCCCTGGGTTCCATCCCCAGTACCACCACCAAAAAAAAAAAAAAAAAAGAAAAAGAAAAAAAGAAAAGAAAAGAAATACTTTTATCTCACTATTTTTGTACATATTTGTCAGTCTACTTTATTTTAGTCACTCTTTGCGTCCTTTCTCAAAAAATCATCTGCCAAGAAATAATATAAAGTATAGGTGGAAATGTGCCAGGAAAATATTTTTTGCAGAAATTTAATTTGAAAATTTTACTAAGAAATTACAAATACTATCTTTCTGTTTATAGCTACACACACACACACACACACACACACACACACACACACACACATATATGTAATATATATGTATGTATATATATTTGATCAGAAAGCAGAATGTAGTATATGTGAATTTCTCTAGTCAGTTTCACCAAATTATATGTCTATTAGCATGGATGAAGTATGGGATTAAAAAAAAGTACAAATTCCAGTTGCTGCATTGAAGGAAATGATTAAATTTTTTGCAAGATGGGGATAATATATACACATGATATAATCAGATAAATCAAAGGTAAGTAGTATAGAATAGAAATAAGACCTGTGCCAAAATTTAGAGAATGATTGACCTCAAGTTTGCCCTTCAGCTCATATTTTTTCACTAACATTATTGCTTGAGGAGAGAAGCAAAGTACAATACGTTGACTGAAAAACTAGAAATTTAGAAGGTTCAGGTTTATTACTTATTATTAACAGAAGAAAATAATCACCATATAATCGTTTTAGAAAAAGAAAAAAAAAGGCATGGATGAATGGGATTCTTTCTGGAAAATGTACGAATTCTGAAATTTGATGATGTTGGTCAATCTGGTCCTGTCTAAAATAACTGCCAGGAAGAAATTCTTCTCTCAAGCCCAAATTTCATGAAATCATATGGTTATAAATCAAGTCCAGAAATGGAAATCAGCAAATGGACCACATCCTTCCGATGGTTTTGAAAAACTCGAGTCTGCCTTTCTCCGGAAGAAATGTCTTGATTATGAGTGACCCATTATTTTCAGTTCTACAACATTACTCAAATCAACATGATCTTAGTAGCTACCTAAACTTTTTAATGCACAATTGAAATTTTAATTAGTACAGGGAAAAATGGGTGCTGACTTTGAGCACTTCCTCAGTAGCATAAATCTAAGAGCGTCCTTTTCCACTTAACAAAATATGGAATTTCTGCTGTCTCCTCAATTAAGAAAATTATATTGGTTGTTGACTTTGATAGTGAGAATTCTTTAACTGTATTAAATCCTTCCCTAGTCTCTCATTCCCACTGAGAGTCTTTGAATAACGATGGGAATGTGGGTGGCCTCTTTTCTACAGAATATCCTTAACTGTTTATTATCTCTACAAAGTTCTTTATGAGAACACACACCATGCTGACTATCTTTGTCCACTTGGAAGCTTATGCACATCCTTCAGCATTTAGGACTAATGGAAGGTCCTCTGATAAATTCCACTGGGACTCACTCTCCCCCACCCCTATACACACAACTTCTTTGTATTTGGTATGGAGCAAACTGCAGTGAAACAAATTATTTTTTATTTTAATTATTTGTTTATATGAGTTGGAAACTGTAAGTTTTCTGTTATTTATAATCGAACTATGATTTCAAGTTCTGATGAGCATGTTTTTTGTTCAATTGGTTCTTATGTAAGTAACCCCTGTTCATTAAAGACAACATAGAAATGAAACTGAAATAAAAAGAAAAATATCACCCATATCCCTACCAACCAAAAAAAAAACTACCATTGATTCTGTGTATCTATGACTACATACATCTGTAGATTTTTATGAACTGTGACTCAAAAATATTTGAGAATATGTGACATTTATATTTCATTAATTATTACAAAAAATCTAGATATGATTTAATGTCTGTATATATGTTATATATGATTATGGCACCATTTTATGTAAGGGTCTTGCAGGTTTTGGAAACTGGAACCAATCCCGCATGGATACTGAGGGACACCTATACTTATAATACTTGGTGTATTTCTTCCTGAAATCTATTCTATTGCATTTAATTGCATTTAGGCCTTTTTAAGGAAGTGTGTGTGTGTGTGTGTGTGTGTGTGTGTGTGTGTGTGTGTGTGCGTGGTACTGGGGTTCCTGGAAACCCTTCTACCTCCGGGCTACACTCCCAGACCCATTTTATAGTTTTTATTTGGAAACAGGGCCTCTTAAGCCAGCACACGGCTGGCTTCGAACCTGCACGATCCTCCTGTCTCTGACTCCCAAGCTCAGGGATTACAAGCGTGTGCCACCATACCCGGCAGGTATTTGCTCTTTTAAACAATATTTAATTAATATTCATATATATATATGATATATACATATGTTATGTATATATACATCTGGGCTTACTTATTCAATTATTCTCTTTAGCTAAATATTGAGGTTAAAAGTTGTTGAAACTTCTGATATAACGTTTTTAAATAATTCTGGTTTACATTATAAATTGAGAACCTGAAAATGTGTCCCAATTACTTATATAAAAGTTCCTATATGCTATGAAGATATTGTTTACATTTTTGTTTTACTGGAAAGACAGAGAATGCTTTTTTGTTCATTTTTTAGTTTTTCTAGCACCATCTAGCAGAGTAGGGCCTCAGGGATTTTTCAGGAAGAGAAGGATTAATGGAAAGGTGGATGAAAATCAAATGAAGTTGGATTTGCTTTTCCTGTCAGGCAAGGCAGCTGGCCTCAGCTCTTCACGTCAGGTATTGCTTAGAAACCAGATTGAGTTGTGTCTCCTTTCTTCATATCCTCTTCTGTACCTGTACCTTATGGTTGCCATGTTGAGAGCCCATTTATTCTCCTATTTTTCTTCCTTTCGGCTCTTGACTCAGCCCTGGCTTTGTCCACTGATACAGCTGTGAGGGACACCTGCCTTCTCAGGTCTTTACATCAGCGGAAGCAGTACAGCCCTCCCCCACGTCACAACTGATCTGCCTGCTGAACAAAGACACAGAAAGCATGTGTGTGTGTGTCTGTGCCCTCCAGCTGAGTCAGCTGAGCTCACCTGCCCAGGAAGCAGAATCTCCCAGATGTCACAGGCAAAGAATTTTCTGCCCCAACTAAGCCCACCAGGGCTTAGCCAAGCCCCAGCCGAGCTTGAGTGGACTGTAATACATCATTGTTGCTTTAAGCTACCCAGCTCTCTCCTGGTTTTTTTACATAAGACCCTTGTAGTTCTTCTGATGCATGGATCCCATGGCTATAAATATCTCTTAAGTCTGCCCCCCAAGATACCCAACTATGAAGGAATGCAGCCAACGTTGGTGGTCACCTTTTCTGCTCTGTCTCCTGAACTCAGTCATGCCATCCTTTGGAAGTCAAGGACTCATGGGCTGCGTGGTAGACAGAGCAGCGCGCCTCGGGGAAGATGCTGGCTCTCGTGTTGCCTTTGCCCATTGTGAAGAGTTATGTGGCACTTGACATTTCACTCCATGCACCTGAACTTTAGTTTCCTTTTCTCGAAATATTATGGTGAATGAGATTAGTAGTCACAAAAAGTGAAAAAGCTCATGCTTTCCCTCAGATGTGGAAGCTAGAAAGAAACTGGGATATAGGAGGGACTCCAGATGAAGAAGGAGAAACCCTAGTGGAGTGATGGAGGGGACCTGCAGGAGGGAGGCAGGTGAGGGATGGAGGCTTGATGAAGGACACAGCTCAATGGACATGATGCACATGTACAGATTTATCAACGCCAATCATGGGGAGGATGCGGAAGTGGGTGGGCCCGAGGGGAAGCCCACCCAATAGTGCGAGCATGTATGTGTCCGTCACTCTGAACATCATATCATGATGTATGACTACAATGCTCCAAAAATAAGAAGATTAAAAAGAGAAAACAAGAGTCCTGTCTCATGAGACTATAGGGTGAATCAAAATATATGATATGCAAAAAGTCATTCTTGGATACTATTAAATTCATCAAAATATTTTTTTCTGTAAAGTTTCACATTTATATAATGAGTTAAATCATCATTTATCACCCTATTTTTCTTTTAAAATTATGGTTCCCATGACTCCCTTAGGCCTTTGTTTGGTTTCATCTTAGAATAATTATCCTCTAAAATATTGGTCAAATATATACTATCCATAATTGATCTGCTTTTGCTGAAAAAGCCTAAATAGTAACAAAACAAAACAAAACAAAACAAAACATGCTGAGATTCTTGCCTTCATACTACTAGGAAGTATGCACTGAGAGCTTTAAAAAGTCCCTTTACATGTGTATGTTTGTAAGGTGTTCAAAATTAAATATAACAAAAAAGACAGACATCTACAAAAATAACTTTAAAAATCTCATATTTCATAAAATTCTGCAATTTAAAAATGGTTCAGAATACAAAAGTAGTTCACTTGTGTCCTAGGTTCAGATGGGGGAGAAAACTTTACAGTATAAAAGTATATATTAAAAAGAAGAGGATATATACAAAACTTACAATGCCTAAATCAATGAGTGTTGATCTCTAAGCTGGCATTAGGGAAAGTGGTATTTAGTAAAACCAGCCTGGAGCCACGGGAAGGGATATGTTGGTTCTAGGAATTAGAGCTGGTTGTAATCCCATAGTTCAAAGAGCAGAGCTGGAGGGTCCTGTCCTCCGGGATTGGGAAATCGCCTAAAAGGAGTTGAACCTACACATGGGGTTGCCACAGGACACACAGTGCGTTTAAAGAGGACAAG
Organism: Muscardinus avellanarius; assembly: GCF_963383645.1. Lineage (NCBI taxonomy): Eukaryota > Metazoa > Chordata > Mammalia > Rodentia > Gliridae > Muscardinus > Muscardinus avellanarius. The sequence goes on along the minus strand of NC_137805.1, from coordinate 11,062,909 downwards.
TTAAGGATGTGAACTTTATCCTGTGGGATGCAGAACTCTCTGACGAGTTTAATCACATGTATGACCAAGTCCTTTCTGGCAGTGGCAGAGACTAGATTGAATGAAAATGCCAGTCTAAAGAGATGAGCTGGAACAAGTTTTTGTAACTGACTGTGAAGCAGATACTCTATTCAGGCTTAAATGGGACAACCAAAACCTATGGAGGAAAGGGACTGTTGGAAAGAGGCTCTCAGCTAGTGCTGAAAGCAGAGTCCCACCCCACAAAGAAATGGGGTTGTGAGAAGCCAGATGGGGTGATCATTGTCTGCAGTCAGGGCCAGAGGGGAATGGGGCACCTGGGAAGAGACCCTCACATAATGGGAGTCCAGGAAAAGGCTTTGGCTGGGCGAGGTTGTCCAAGGGGTGCCCAAGGGTGCACCTCAGCTTCCACAGGGAGAATTCTAGTTGTGCCCACTGCTGGGGACGGGGGCATGGTACGTCATGAGCCTCAGAGGTTCTTCTTGACTTGGGAGAAGGGCTTAGCTATGACTTCCAAGACCCCAATCCTTGGCAGAGTCTGAAGCAGTGGGTTTGTTCCACGCTCCCAGCAGTATGGTGGGTAGGTATCATTACTGTATGATCGTTAGGTTTAAAGACAGATGTTTTATGCTGGAATCAAGAGCCACTCATGCTCACGATTATTAAAGAATAATCATTTGTGTCGTAACATGACTCCTCTCTAATTTGAAAATATTACTTCTCTCTTCTTTACATTTTTTTAGTTCTTTTATATTCCCTTCACTAAGTTGCATCCAGAGATTTAATAGTAGACCACATTTTCCAAAACACAAATCCAAATCTTGACCTGTGCAGGCAATTGAATGATTTTGAGCGCAATGCTTTTCACTCAAATACGAAGTCCATAGTATAGTGTTACACTCAGTTATTCTTTGGGTTTGAATACACAGAATTGTAAGTCTCTTTTAACATAAGGACAAGATTAAATGGAAGCACAAGACTGGGTTTGTATTTTATTTTATTTTATTTTATTTATTTTATTTTATTTTCTGTGGCACTGAACTCTGGGGCATTCTACTGCTGAGCTACACTCCCCAGGCCTATTTTTTATTCTTTTTTTAATTTTTGGTGGTACTAGGGTTCCTGGAAACCCTTCTACCTCCGAGCTATACTCCCAGACCTATTTTTATATTTTTATTTGGAAACAGGATCTCTGAAGCCAGCGAGGCTGGCTTCAAACCAGCGCGATCCTCCTGCCTCAGCCTTCCAAGTACTGGGATCACAAGCACGTGCCACCACACCTGGCTTGAGTTTCTATTTTAATATGTAGCTAAATTTAATTACATTCCCCCAGAAATATGAGTTTAAGATTGTGATACCTATACTGTCAGACATTTTTTTAAATTAAATTTTGCTTAACTAAATTTATTTAATGTTACAGAGTAGGAGTTATAGGTAGAAGGAAACTCAGACAAACTTCAAATTGAAATGTCTGATTTATTGTGAAAAACGTCTTGGAGTTTTAAACTCAACAATGCCAGAAAGAATAATTAAGTAGCTGATTAATAACAGGTTAAGCCAGTCCAGTAAATAGCCTGATAATTAACCCGTTCTTTATTCAAACAATATTTAAAAACATATACTCTGTTTCTTCATTCAAAAATGAAATATCTATACAGTAGCATCCCAAGGGCTAGTTATTTATCTATGAAGTAATTCAAGTAACCATCAGAACTGTTTAAAATCAATTATAGTTAAATTATTTTTATTTTATTAATGACACCATGGATCTTTTAATTTACCTGCTAAGATTCCCAAAGCAATGGATAAGTTGACAACTGTGATAGTTGGAAATGACGACTGTTAACCTGTATTCGGGCCAGCTCGGCCTCTTCCTTTGCCAGAATCACTGAGCGTCCCGACTCTGGTGCTGGGTTAGGTATGTCTAGTAGTTTAAAACACCACGGCAAGAATGCTTGGACATCAGTTGTGAGTTTAAATTTTAGTTGTTAAATTTAGTTAAAATTTAGTCGTTAGTTTAGATTAGAGATGGACAGACCTGCTACACAGTAATCTCTCCTTTCTCCACCTCCTAAGTATTGGTAATCCCATTTTCAATCTTCTATGGGAAGTTATTTATCCTCAAAGCATAAACAACTGTCAGAATTTAAAAAGCGGGGAAGAGACGAGGTGAATTGGAGCAGACGGAGAAAATGCAAGTTAACCCATTCGAGGAGATAGGACCCCAAATGCTCACCTATGTGAAGAAGTTCAAGTCAAAGATGGGATTCTTGTGGTGCTGGGGATTGAACTCAAGGACATTTTTTCTTAGAGCTATTCCCCAGCCCTATTTTAATTTTATTTTGAAACAAGGTCTCACTAGGTTGATGAGAGTCTTACTATTTGCTGAGGCTGTCTGCACACCTTTAATCCTCCCATCTCAGCCTCCCAAGTACTGGGATTACATGAGTATGACACCATGCACAGTTTAAAGGTAGGATTTTGAGGGGGAAAATAGGCATCTTAAAGTTTTCAGATGATGGTGGACAAAGCTATTTTGTTAGAAGAAAGAAATTATAGCCCATGGAAGGAGTATAGCCCTGCTGACACCTTAATTTTAGACTTCTGACATTCAGATCAGTGAGAGAATGAATTTCTGTTGTCTCAAGCAACCCCAAGAGCTTCCCTAGGAGCTGGTTCATGAGATGTGCACAATATTTTCCACTGAACACCAAGCAAGGGCTGACCAGTCTTACATGGGCCAGGTATGGGATACTCGGGAAATATTTCACAAGGGGAGTGATGCTTACATTGAGTTTTTAAGAGTTTCTTTACTTAGAAAATGAATATAAAAGGCAGTTAAGAAGAGGAAAAGTACACAGAAAGGCACAGGAGAGGGAAATACAGCGCTTCAGAGAGCAGAGTGGGAAGGAAGCCTGAGAGTTGGGCATGGACAGGGAGCGTGTGTAAAGAGGTCTCAGGCGGTGTGCTGAGTCCTTGGGTCTGATAGACACTGTTAACTAACCAAGGCTCACTGAGGAGCTAGGAGTCAATGATGAGATATAATTATATGGAGCCCTGTAGGGATAAAACTGGGAACGAGAGGTCAGCTAAGAGCATTGTACAATAGTCTTGCAAGAGAGAAGCGAAGATGAGCCTGGGCTGCAGAATGAGACTGAGGGTAGAAGACTCTTTAGATGTGGGCAGAGAGGGTAAAGAATGACTTGGACCTATTTTTGGACAAGGTTGGAAAGCGGGTGATATCAAGAAAAGAAGATGCAGAGGTAAATGTAGAAGAGAGACCCATTCTTGAAGGAAGATAGATATCTCTATCCTACTGGCAGAAGAGGGGTAGGCTGAGCAGTGGGTGTCTGCCATTTATCAGCTTGGTGACCTTGATCGCAGCCACTCTCCAACTCAGCTATGTGGACTGAGGAGAAGAAGAGGAAGGGAAGTGCTGTTTATCTCCTGAGCTTAGGGTGAAGATTTAAACACAGTATCTGTGGAAACACTTGCTAAAGACTTTAACAATCATATGAAAGCAGGGCGTGGTGGTGCACACTTTTAATCCCAGCACTTGGGAGGCTGAGACAAGGAGGATCACAGTTCCTGGACAGCCTCAGCTACTTAGTGAGATCCTTTGCAACTCAGCAAGGCCCTGTTTCAAAATAAAGAATAAAAGCTGGGCATGGGGGGCTCACACTTGTAATCCCAGCATTTGGGAGGCTGAGACAGGAGGATCGCCATTCGAGGACAGCCTCAGCTGCTACTTAGTGAGGTCCTTTGCAACTTAGTGAGACCCTGTTTCAAAATAAAGAATAAAAAATAGAGCTGGGGGCATAGCTCAGAGGTAGAATGCCCCCTGGGTTCCATGCCCAGTACCGCCAAAAGCCCCAAAAAATATAGAATAAAAAATAGGTCTGGAGGTGTAGCTCAGGGGTAGAATACCCCTGGGTTCCATCCCTAGTACCTCAAAAAAATTATATGAAGGTGAGATCAATCATAATGGCCTTCGTTAGGGAGACAGTCACCTCTGACATACAGCTGGCTAGTGACACACAGGTGTGGAATCAGGTGAGGTGGCAGGGTTGCACACATTGAGATTTGCCCCCAACAGCAATGGGAAGGCAGAGCAGCCCTTGGAAGTCCTGCAGGGCAGACTAGAGATACTGCTCAGTGCAGGAATCGCTAGTTCCTAAGCCGCAATCAGAAAGTGACAACATGGAGAAAAGTGGTGCATCATGGGAAAAATCAGAGACGGGGAGAGATCTTTCAGAGGGAACAGGGATGACCATTGAGATACCTTTTATTTTACTAACGGTGACTGGTTCAGAAGATCTAAGAAGTGGACTTTTTTTTTTTTTTTTTTTGTACTGGGGAATCAAACCCAGAAACATTCTATCTCTGAGTTACATCCCCAGCTCTTTTTAATTTTATTTATTTTTTGGAAGCAGGGTCTTGCTAAGTTGCTGAGAGCCTGGATAAGTGACTGTTTAAGGGTGAGTCATCATGCCTGGCACATTTTTTTTTTTCTTAAACATAACCACATGTAAGCAATCATTGGAAGCTAGCCTCTGGGATCATTTTGGGGGTAGTTCAGAACCACAAGTAGGTTTGCTCTGAGTATTCAGTGAACCCATGCTCAAGATCCATTTTTTTATTTTATAAATTGAAGTGAAATTCCTATAACATAAAATGAACAATTCAGCTAGTCATGATGGTACCTAACTATAATTCTACCACCTGGGGGGCTGAGATAGGAGGAGTGCAGGCTCAAGGCCATCTTCAGAAACTTAGTCAAGCCCTCAGCAAATTAGGGAGACCCTGTTTCAAAATAAAAATAAAATAAGGCTAGAGGTGTAGCTTGGAGGTAAAATGTCCCTGGACTCCATCCCAGCTCGTAAGCCCCCTCTCCAAAGAAAACCAATAAATTGTACAATTCAATGACCTTTCTTTGAAGGCAATATGATGCAAGCATTACCTCTATTTAGTTCTAAAATGTTTCCTGGTCCCCTAAAGAAGCTGCGTTTTCTTAGGCAATCGCTGTTACTGTTCCCTTTCACCAGTGCCTAGAAAGCACTGATCTGCTTTCTGTTCCTATGACCATATTTATATAGCGACCCCAATTGATCAGCAACAAGTATTCAAACACATGGTGGATATCACTAACATTCTAGCTTCAAATGGGTGACTTAGACTGAGGTCAGGGGGCCTCAGAATGCACACCCCTGGAAGACCAAGGCAGGGCGGTTATCATGCCAAGTGAGTTACATTAAGACTGGATTTTATTTTGTGGTTTAGTTCAAACTGCTCTCAGTTTCAACAGCAGATGACGAGGGCTTCTACAAATTAGCTGAAAAACGTGAAAGGTGAGTTCTGGGTGAGCCACACAATAACTTTTAATAAAAGGAGATTGTAATCTAAACTTCATTGTTTTCGGGTATTTTTTTTTTAAACTGTTTTATAATCGGGGAAATTTTGCCCTTAAGTGAGTACTATTTGTAAATAATCCTCTCTAATTGAGGGCTTACAATGTCTGGGTAAAACCAAAAATGACTCCTTATCCAAGATGTAGCGCGAGTTTAGATATTCACACAGGAGCAGTCGGAGGGACCCTGCTTGGGTTTCATCTTAGTTAAACCTACAATTACTCATCTTCTCAACTAGACTTTCTCTAAGCAAAGCAAAGGGTAACCAAAGTGCATTAATCTCTCACTGATGACTCAGGATAAATGAAACCCTTAGAATTAGAATCTTTGTTTCGATTGCCGTGTATTGCAGATAAAAGTCCTTTTTGGGCGGTGAATGACAATTTTCCCATCAGATCTTCTGCAACCCCAAGATCCACTGCTTAAGTCCAGCTTTGAACAGCTGCATATAAAACAAACGGAGCCTTCCAGACAGAGTGGAATATTATGAAATAGTAATGTTACAGGTGCACGAGAGAAAACTGGAGTTCCAAATATCAAAGTGCCATTAGGTCTAATGCACTCCGTATGCAGAGGCAGTTAATTTAATATTAAACCAATAAAACATTTCCCAGTGCCAGCGAAGGTTGGGGTTGTTGACAGCAGGCTAGGTGTCCCACAGTGATGCCGTCTTTCTGTTTGCGGGCCAATTTTATACAGCTGCTTTCTCCTGGAAATCATACCTCATTTGAAGCTTTCACAAGTATGACAAATAGCTTCTCTAAGCCTTAGCGACGGTGGGGAAGCTTGAAAATATTTAGGAGCATTTATTAGCTCAAATATGGAGCAAGATTTTGTTCGACTGCAGCTTTAGACTTTGTGGAGGTCTGGTTATTATCGGAAACGCTACCTGCTTGGGTATGTGTGTGTGTGTGTGTGTATATTTTTTTGCGGGGCACTGCATAAAATTATCACCCTGAGGGCAATGAGAAGTTCACACTGCATTCAATTCTCATGTTGATCCATAAAATGGACAAAATAAAAATGAATCAAAATCAAATACTTTTAAACTCAGTTGTTAAGGATGCTATTGATATATTGGTGGCCATTGTAAACATAACATGCAAAATGGACCTGTGTATACAGCAAGCTTCAAATCTATGCAGGAATTCTAGGTAAAGGAGATATAAGGAAGGGTGGGTGCTTGCTGAGTTGTTCACACAAGGTTTCCGGTATACAAAGCATATTAGGGCTAACATAGTTAGAGGAAGCCCTCCTAGCTGGTGTTTGGGTTTTGTGAAGCATAATAGGTGTCTAGAGAAAAATAAAGAAAAAATAGGTGGTCCTCATATACGGAGTGACCTGTTTTGAGAGGAATTATACCAATATGGCTGAAATGGAACGTTCCTTGAGAGAACATGGAGGCAGACAAATGGAGGTAAATCTGGGGAGACTGAAGGTACTGAGCACAGGGGCTCTTGAAAGCACGACGTATTTGGCTGTAAGAAGTGTGTGTGTGTGTGTGTGTGTGTGTGTGTGTGTGTGTGTGTGTGTGATATGAGTGTGACATAAGAAGGAAGGGTTTGGGGAAATTCCATTACAGTAGGCGCTTGGATTAATTGACTTGGAGAAAATTTTAAAAATGCACAGTTATGCTTAGAAGATGAAGTAGTGACGGACCCGTACTGGGCTGGACTTGGCAGTGATAGAAAGGAATGGAATGTTTTGGAGAATCATTTGAGAGACAGAAACATTTTGAAGGAGGTATTTATAGGACACAAGAGCTCATTGGATGTAGAGAGTGACTTGTGGGCAAGTCCAGGCGGATTCTGGGGCTTTGAGCTCAGGCAACTTGAAGAACAAAATCAGAAACCCCATGGAGGCAACTGACTTAGGTGAGGAAACGATGGGGTTAGTTTTAGACATGCTGAGGAATCCATGTAGGGATTCCCAGTAGACTTTTGGGAAAAGCAAGGCTGAAATTTACAAGAGAAATGGATTTGGGTGTTACCGCTCACAGAGAGGTATTTGCCCAAATTATGAAAGTTGGAGATATTTGTGAGGTAGGTGAAAGGAGAGAGGGAGGGTAGGAAGGAGAGGGGGGGGAGAGAGAGAGAGAGACAGAGAGAGAGAGAGAGAGAGAGAGAGAGGCAGCAAGAGAGAGAGAGAGAGAGAGAGAGAGAGAGAGAGAAAAGAGAGAACGCAATCTGTAGCACACTAGGCTTAAAAACTTAGAACTCCCTTTTGTTTGCAAGATGTTTAGTGCTGGAAGAAGTGAAATCAGGATTATAAACAAGGAGCATGTCTAACTCTAGTGGAAAATATTTTTTTAAATTTAAAAGCATCTAGTCAATAAATATTGCTGCATTGAGGACTGAGAAAAAGCCATTGAATTTCCTGAGTAAGCACTCGTGACACCTTTGCTAGACCAGTAGAGAAAGAAACCAGTTTCCAGAGGCTAAAAAATAAGTGACTTATTTGAACACAGAAGCCGTGGATATAGGTTCTATTTCTGAGGAAATAGTAAGGGAGAAACTTCGGCGTCAAAGCAGCATCAAGGTCTCCTCTTTTGACATTAAGATAATTGAAGCTATATTAGAGAAGGGATAAAGAATGTAAATGAGGGAAAGATGGAGCCACTAAGAATTTGCACCATCTTAGAGGATGAAGTATCCAATGAAAATGCAGAGGAATATGACTCCTGCCAAGATGGGGTAATCACAGGTGATGGCTCAGAACTACAGCAAGAAACAGACATCGACATCAACAGAGATATTTGGAAGAGATGTCTGAATCACCATATGAACTAAATATTTTCAAGTATAGAGGAAGCATAATTATCAATTGGTACTAATATGTATCCCCTGTGAGGTTTCATATAATATTTCTTTTAATAAAGACGGCTAGCCAGGTTCCTTCTACTCTGCTGGGATTTGTTTTGTGCTGTTTAGAGCACAGATTTTTTTTTTTTTAGAAGAGCATTCAGGGAGTTGACAACTCGGCATTTACAGTCGCTATGGTGAATCTTGAGTGGGTGCTCAAAGCCTGGGTCTGGGCAGGGGCAACCCCGGTGCTGGCTAGCAGGCACAGCTCTTAGGCACCATTGTAGAATAATACCGGGGTCAAAATGAGCCAGGTGGAAAGTTAAGGTGAGAACTCCAGGGTGTCATTATTCTGGAGTGTGGACCAGCAGCACTGGCATCACTAGGAAACTCGGGAGAAATATAGATTCTTGGGATCCACATCGGACCCACTGATACCAAGTCTTCATTTGAAAAATGTCTCAGTAGATTCAAGCTCACATCAAATGTTATGAAAGGCCTTGTGGGGTCTACAATGAAATGACCATCCTCCATGAGGTTAATGGAGGAAGAAGTCCCAGGCATCAAAAAGGGTCATTTAAGGCTCCGGTTGGTGTTCTTCAAATTGTAATTCCAAGGCATGCTGGGAACAGCTGGGAACTTGTTAAAAATACATACTCTTGGCTCCACCCCAGAATTACTGAATCAGAAACCCTGGGAGTCAGACTTAGGAATATGTCACTAGCAAGTCCTCCAGATGATGCCTGTGTGTCCTAAAGTATGAGAATCACATTAGCAACATGGGTACAGTCTGTTTACATTAAGTCATGAACAGGTGAAAAAGGCTACTTGAAAGTTTGGAGTCCAGTGGATGTTATAAATTCAGAAAACAACAACAAAACAAAAAATAAAGGCTGCATTACTGAGAGCTTATCTAAATTAACCAAGGAAGAGGATCGTGGCTGTTGGGCATTGTGGATACAGACAGCAGTTGTCTGGATAGATATTTGGTAATTAGTAGGTAAAACCTTTATGCCAGGGGTACATAGTTTAGAAGGAACTGGTTATGAGAAAGTAAAAGTACAATAAGACACCATCTACAAAATACAACTAAAACGAAAAGTGAGCAAGCCAGGACCCATTTGGAGTGTTTATGGCCAATTGCAAAGAGGGATGCTCCCGTTATCAATGCAGGACTGGACTTTTGGCAAACAGATGGCCTTTGTGTCAGTTATCAACATGTCTAAGGTCATATGATTGCATTGTTTGAGAAAATCTTTTGCAATTCTAACTTATCTTTCATCTCCTACTGAAAAGCTCTTCTTCTTTGGACTTGTTTCTTTCCAAAGTTAGTGTGCTGTTTGTTTATTTGGCTCTGAATTCACTTGGGGTAGAAAGGATCTCTACTGCTGCAGGTGATGCCCAGGGAGTCGCAGTGTGAACCTCAGTAACTCAGAGACCAGCTACCTTTCCGGCAGGCCCTGACAAGGCACTTCTCAAAATCCTTCTGGGTAACCCAGGTGTGGTGGTGCACACTTGTAATCCCAGCATCCGGGAGGCTGAGACAGGAAGACTTGAAGCAGATCCATAGGTGGTTGAAGTGGGTGCCTGGGTGCTGGTATCTTTGGAGCTGGACTAGGAAGGCGAGCCAGCTGGTGTTGGCTGCACCCATGCTCTGTTTCATATAGCAGACCCATGTCACATATGGCCCTTAAACTTCAATTAATAAAATTCAAGAGACATTCATTCCTCGGGCATACCAGTAGCAGTGCATGCAGCCCATGAATCATCTCTGGCAAATTTCTGCCAAACTGGGCCTTGACTTAGAGGACATTTCAATCACCATAGAAAGGTCTCTCAGAAGGGACTTCATTTCTGGATTCAAGAGCCTTATCCTAGGTTTCGTCAAAATCAGACTGGCCAATCAGATGCCTTTCAGTGGTGCTAAGAGCAGATTACACATGTGAAAAGGACCGGGGTGGAATCTAAGCCCCAGCAGCCTCCACCTGCCCTGAATACAGCAATGCTTTCTCTCTGCTGCCTCAGTGAAGAAGTGCAGACCTTCCAAGAGGTTCAGGGGGTAGAAATGTACTCATTTTCTTTATTTTTGCAATGGAGGGTCAGGAAGGAGGGAACTATCCCAGAAAGGGTAAGATGACTTTGGCTAACATTTCAGTACTGTCTTCTAATTCTATTTGTATAGTATATTTTTGTTTTATTTCTTTCTTTATTTTTTACCATGTCCTGTCATCCTGAAGGTGAATGTCCTCTCTTCTTTCTTATCCATTCTTCTTTGTCTCTTCTTCCTCTTCTTTCTCCTTCCCCTCCCTGCCCTTCCTCTACCCCAGACCAAACTAGACAAATGCACTATAAACAGTGACTCGGGTGCTTAGCCTGAAGACCCCAGTGCCTGGGTGTTGCTGACTTTTCTAGTTTGCTTGAAGGTCCTTGTACATTTCCAGTTATTTTTAACCTGCCTTTTTCGAATGCAGGCTAGGAAGACACTGGTATTATTCTGCTACCTAAATCTCATTGGGGAGGCTTGTTAAGTACCTTTTCTATGGCCTGTCCCAAACATGTCAGAAAAAAAAAAAAGCAGAGCACAAATTGTTGATTTGAAGCTCAGAACTGTCACTCCTAAAGCAAGGCATCAGAGCTAAGACAGCAACACTGGAATTACCTGGAAGGACTTGGGACACATTCGTGTCCCCTAATATGATGGGGTGTAGACCTGGGGCTTCAGTCTGTAATTCGGATGCTTTACTTTTTAAAAGGAATCCACTTGATATCTATAGAAAGGAATATTTTCAGCCTGAAGAGTGCTACATTTTTTCATATACAGGTATAAATCCTTGAATGGTTGGAAGTTGGATAACTAGGTGAGTGTGTGTGTGTGTGTGTGTGTGTGTGTGTGTGTGTGTGTGTGTGTGTGTGAAGGTGGAAGGCTGTCCAACACTAGGAAAGGCAGCATTTTTTATTTGTCGTTTGGTGGTGTTCCCTTGGGAAAATGGAAATACTTACATGTCCCATCTCTCTTGTGTTCCTCAGATTATTTTTCTACCCCTTGAATCCTGGGAAAAATGAATGTATTAAGCCCTTCTGGTGAGGCTTCCAAACATCTTTCCCCTAAATCTGTGCGACAATCTAAGTAGCCTTTTCTGGGCGATTAGCCACATATAATTTTCTTAATTATATGTTCGGTTCTGACGTGTTTCTCTCCAAAGTTAGTGTGCTGTTTGTTTATTTGTTGATTTGGTTCTGAACTCACTCAGGTTAAAAAGGGACCTCTACTGCTGCAGGTGATCCCCAGGGAGCTTCAGTGGGAACCACAAGAGCTCAGAGACCAGCTACCTTTCTGGCAGGCCCTGCCAAGGCACTTCTCAAAATCCTTCTTGGGTAAGCCAGGCGTGGTGGCGCATGCTTGTAATCCCAGCATTTGGGAGGCTGAGACAGAAGGACCGTGGTTTGTGGACAGCCTCAGCTACTTAGTGAGGCTCTTTGCAACTTAGTGAGGCCTTGTTTCAAAAATATAAAATAAAAAAATAGGGCTGGGGTGTAGCTCGGAGGTAGAATACCCCTAGGTACCATCCTCCATGAAGCATTAAAAAAAAAAAATCCTCACTGGACACGGAATTTTTTCCTTTTTTCTTAATTCTAACTTCATATGTTTTATTAAAAACCATAAATATAAGACTGAAACAGGATAAAAACTTCTTAATGACTTCTTAATGGCACTCTCTCCAAGTTAGTGCTTTTACTAACAATGGTTGGCGTCAGGTCAGAGCCAGGTTAAAGCCACGCACGGGCAGAGTCCTTTCACTGTTAGGACATGCGTGTGCTCAGAACTTGTAGCCTCCACTTGGTAACAGCACTGGAATTAACAGGAAGGACTCGAGAAATGTTCATGTCTTGTAGTGTGTTGGAGCAGAGATCTTGGGGCTTGTATCTGTCACTCCGAAGCTCTGAAAAGCACCATCTAGAGAACTCTTAGATCAAGCTTTCACCACCTCCCAAAATCCATTTAGAGTCTGAGAAGCTTCAAAGTTCTCTCTCTTCTCCTCAATTAAACATTTACTTGGTTTTATTTTTTATTTTCCAGTCTTTGGATCCCCACGGTGACAATGGGTTCATCAGATTAATTAGATAAAACTATCCATTCTTATGTGGCAGCTGGCTAATCTCTTACTCCTCCCCCATTGACCCTCACTCAGTCCCGATGGGACTACTGGATGAGTAGGAGTTCCCCACAAAAGACTGTCTACACAATAGACCATCCCCACCACAGACCATCCCCACGATAGACTATGGGAGTGGACAGGAGTGACCATGTGGGGTTTTCAACACTCTTATCAGGGAAATCCTATTGATTGGCTGCATTCTATCTTCTAAGATGAACACAGACATCAGAAGGGGTTCAAACACTTTGTGTGACTAATATATAGAGAGCTTTATTTGTTTAGAAAATTAAGGGCAACCTAAGTAATTTATGAAAACTTGCTCCAAACTTGCTCTTTACCCCATTAAAATATCCCATTTTCTCATCATTCATATTCAACTTTTTGGAATAATTTTCAGCTATAACCTCTATATCATTGGGAAGAGAAGTTCTCTAGAAAATGCACCTCAAGAGTGTCTCACTGTGTTCTTTAAAATCCAAAGCCCCTCATCCACCAGATAGACACGCTGAATGCCATGTCTCAAACACACTTTACCCCTGTCTTTCCTCATTGCCTATTGTGTGTGTCCCAGCTCTGCCCCACTCCGTTTTCTTTTCCTGTATTTTAGAAATGTCTTCCTTCCTTCCCGCTTCCTGAAGTCCAGCCCATTATGTAAAGTCCAATTTAGATTTTCTTTTCTTCTTGACCTCTTTAGCTAGAGAGTACCCCTCAATCATCTACTTGCCTCATATTTATTGTTTAATTTTGCTTACTGCCCTCTTAGTGAGCTGACAGCTTACCTAGTCTATTTGAAAGAAAAAGGAAACTTAGATTGGTTTACTTTAGTTTCTATAGGCTGTATCTACTGCCATGACAACGTTTTAATGAACGTGTCAAGAATGTAAATCACACAGTGGACTTCTGCGGTACTGAAGGCACGTGGCTTTCCTGGAGGAGGACCAGCAGCAGCTCAGAAAGTGCTCTCAGGCTCGTTTTTAATAATCCCTCGTCAGAGCACCAACAGATCTTCACACACTTCTAATACTTGAAGTCTGCCTTCTTGCATGCTTGCCTATCACTCTCCTGCTTCCCACCACACCCAAAGCAAGGTCCGCAAGCCTTGCTATGCCTGCATCGCATCCTATGGAAAGGCCCCTGGCCTGTCCCTCTGGCCTACCTGATGCCTCTGGGTATCCTTTCCCCATCAGCCACTCTGGTCTGCTAAGTGGACACTACTGCACCAGGCTGGTTCCAGTACACACATCTCATTTCTCTAGATAGATAGATAGATAGATAGATAGATAGATAGATAGATAGATAGATAGGTAGATAGATAGATGATAGAATGATTTATTTTTTTGGAACTGGGGACTGAACCCAGGGGTATTCTACCTCTGAGATGTACCCCCAGCATTTTGTATTTTTTAATTTTGAGACAGGGTCTCACTAATTTGTTGAGAGTCTTGCTGCACTGCTGAGGAGTGTTCTCTATCCTGTGATTCTCTTGTCCTGAGATTACAGGCAAGGCATTTACCACCATGCCCTGCTACGCCCAGATCTTTAAACAGCTTACTCTCTCTTTCTCTTTTTAGAAATTTGGTTAAATATCCATTAGTTTCATCAGAATTTTGACATTAATCAAGCATGGCCAAGCTATTTTTTTCTATTACGTGACTTGTTCAGTTTTAAGGAATAATCCACTGTGGTGGAATTTATAAAACACATTCAATAATTTAAAAATGAACAGTTCCATGTCCTTGAGTACATTGATAACGTTGCTGTCATCACTATCTACATCTAGTTCCAAAGTAGGCCCATCACTCCAAAGTAAAAACTTCTATGCACTAAGCCCTTTCTCCCCATTGTCCCTTCCCCCTTTTCCTGACAATAGACTACTCAAAGATTCATTAGCTAACCCTATTCAGGTGAATGTGCTAGCCTGCTAATCTATTATTGGGCTTCCATCAACCTTAACTCAGTTCATATATTCATGTTGAAGAGTTACTGAACACAACAGTAATTTCCTAGCTGGCAGGTCGACCTGTGTTCAGTCTCCATGGATTTATCTCTTTTGGACACGTCCCGTCACTGGAAGAACACATTGTGTGTCCATTTCTTGCACTTGGATTCTTTCACGTGGCGTGACGTTCTGGAGCTCATCCACGCTGCGAATCAGGACTTTATTCCTTTCTGTATCTTAAGGATATCTCATTGCGTGGTTTTCTGTGTCGCCATTCATCATCAGTGGATGGACTTTGGGCTGTTTCTACCTTCTCAGCCTTGTGAACCGTGCTGTTATGTAATGCATATACTTGGACTTGTTCAGTTACCTGGTTTCAATTATTTTTAGTATACATTTGGTATGGAATTATGAGGTTATATGAAAATTCTATATTTAACTTTTTGAGACACTGACAGACTTTTCCATTGTGGCTAAAGGATTTTGCGTTCTCAACGGTAACATAAGAGGGTGCCAACCAGTTTCTTCACATCCTCACTTGTTATTGTTATTGTCTGTCTTTTTTATTCTAACCATCCTAGTGGGTATGAGAGGACCCTTCATTGTAGTTTTAATTTGCATGTCCTTGTTAACTTTTATTTTTGTACTGAAGGTTGAACTCAAGGACATTTTATTTCTGAGCTATCCCTTACTTAATGTTCTTTTTTTATTTTTCTTTTTTTCTCTTCCTTTCTTTCTTTCCTTCTTTCTTTCTTTCTTTCTTTCTTTCTTTCTTTCTTTCTTTCTTTCTTTCTTTCTTTTTTTTTGTGGTACTGGGGATGGAATCCAGGGGCCTTCTGCCTCTTGGCTACACTCCCAGACCTATTTTAATATATATATTTTTATTTGGAAACAGAGTCTCTTAAGCCAGTGGAGGCTGGCTTCGAATCTGCGTGATCTTCCTGTCTCAGCCTCCTAAGCGTGGGGATTACAAGTATGCGCCACCACGCCTTGCTTTTTTATTTTGTTTTGAAACAGGATCTTAATAGGTTGCTTTAGGTTGCTGAGAATCTCATTACATTTCTGATACTGTCTTCAGATCTGCAATCCTCCTGTATCAGCCTCTTAAGTAATAGAGTAACAGGCATGTGCTACCATGCCTGGCTATGACTCATTACTTTGAGCAATTTTTTCCATTTTTAAATTGGGTTGTCTTTCACTTACTGTGTTGTAAGAGTACCTGTGTGTGTGTGTGTGTGTGTGTGTGTGTGTGTGTGTGTGCACACGTGTATGTGTGTGTTCTAGATCTTATCAGATATTTGGTTTGCAAGCCTAATTTTTCTTGTTATTCAGTTATGATTTCAAATACCCCTTACAGAAGAGGACTTTTCTCATTCTTCTGATGGGAAAAAGTCTCTTTTGTCATTTACAATGCAATAACTCAATTATAATTTCTTTCTTTTTATGTGTGTGTGTGGTACTGGGGGTTTATCTTATTTTATTTTCCAGTACTTGAGATAGAACCCAGGGTCATTCTACATAAAAGCTACATACCCAAGCCTAGTTTTAATTCTTTATTTTGAAACAAAGTCTCAGTAAGTTGCAGAGGGCCTTACTAAATAGTTGAGGCTCGGAATGAACCTGTGATCCTCATGTCACAATCTCCCCAATTCAGCACACCCAGCTTATCTTTTATTTTTTAAACAAGTTCTTGCTAAGTTTCTGAGGACCTGGTTAAGTTGCTAAGACTGGCCTCCTCGAACCTGTATTCTTCTTTTTCAGCCTCCCAACTTGTAATTTCTTGATGAACTCTTTCAAATTAGTTTGCTAAATTATTCATTTTCCCTTCTCTGGAATGGGAAAATGAACATTTTTAAAACTACATTTTCTCAATGTCTAAAACACATTATATCAGACCCAAAGAATACACATATTTGTGGAATTAAGATTTGAGTAATTAATCACTTGGATCTAGTGTCAATTTGCCCTCAAATTATCAACCATAGGAAATAAATTCTTTATCTTCAAAATTAACAATGTCTTCATTTTAGGATTTAATTCTCATCTCTTGACATCATTACTGAATTGTGAAAGTTTCAGTGAAAAGACACTGAGCAAATTCCACATTCATCCATTCATTCATCCAAACATTTATTGAATTGGTTCAATAATGCGTAATTGTTGAATGAATTATTAAGAAAAGCAAGAGT
Source organism: Muscardinus avellanarius (assembly GCF_963383645.1). Classification (NCBI taxonomy): domain Eukaryota; kingdom Metazoa; phylum Chordata; class Mammalia; order Rodentia; family Gliridae; genus Muscardinus; species Muscardinus avellanarius. Next base: position 11,046,397 of record NC_137805.1, on the reverse strand, counting down.
AGATTGTTTTCAAGTTTACTTTGAGGAGACTAAAGATAAGTTGAAATCATTTTAAAGAAATCATGCTCTTTCTGAAAAAATGTAAATTCCTGTATTTTCCATTGGTATAAATGGTCTGAGAATTGTTATAACTTAGCCAGTCGTGGTGGTGCACACCTGTAATCCCAGCATTCGGGAGGTTGAGACAGGAGGATCGTGGTTTGTGGACAGCTTCAGCAACTTAGGCCCTTTGCAACTCAGTGAGACCTTGTTTTAAAGAATAAAAATAGGGCTGGAGGTATAGCTCAAAGGTAGAATGCCCCTGGGTTCCGTTCCCAGTACTTTAAAAAAAAAAAAAAAAAAAAGAAATGTTTTAACTCTGAAAGACAATCCCAAGAAGTAGCATTCTCCCCAATTGCCCTTCACCTGCTATGACATCTCCAAGTTAAAATAAGAGAAGTTTCAGATGAAAGGAGAAACTTAGAAAATCGATGATGTGATAACGAATAAAATGTTCATGATTCTAATATCAGGAATGTTGGGAAGGAAAAGGAGAAAGACTAGATACCAAAGTAGAATAACAAGCTAGCCTCTTCCCTCCATTTCCTGCAAACCAGGCCACCTGGTGTATCCAGGTTACAGGGAAGCTGAGCCTTTGACTTCATTGTCTCCTTGAAGCATGGGAAGCTCAGATTCATGGGATCAAGACCCCCGTCCAGCTGGAACACTCTCTATGACTCTTCTTGTTATTGTACTGGGTCTCCCGATGTCTCTGGGTGGAAGAGAAACATCTCATCTTGGTATGAAGTGATTCCTAGTACTGGTCTCCCTATGGTGGGACACCCTCCCTCGTGCTATCGGTCCACCTATGATGGTGATGCAGTCTCAGGTACACTGGAGAAGGAGTCTAGTTCCTGGGCCAAGATGCTTCAACTAGCAGAAATACCCATCTCTTCTTCTTACCAGGGTGCCAGGCTCCATTGTGTATTGAGGGGTTTCCTGTTCAGTCTGGTGAAGAAAGAAGTCTACTCCACATGCGTTCAGTTGCTAGGTTTTGAGTTAGAAAATACTGAGCCTGGATTTCTTCTTCTGTTCAAGAGTGAAGATGCTGTGTCTGTATCTCTGACGTTCTGCTACTGTGATCTTCCTTCAGTGATGGGGTCCCTTGGTGGTATTCCTTCCTCCTTTTACCTTTTAGAGAAGAACTATGCTTATCCCTGTGTTATAGTGTTATCAAAATGTCACATAACACAGCTAATATATTACACAGCTACATATTATACAGCTAATCAGCGGTGTAGCCAATACTAAAATCCAGGCATTTTATTTCTCTGTGGATGGGGGGGGAAATCTCTAAATTAGTTATGTACCATTGCAGAGATTTTGCCACAATTGTGATATATGTAGATTGAAGCTTTTTGTTGGGAATATATTTCTAAAGATTAAAGCAGCATCACCTTTTGAGCCATTTATCCAAAAATCGGACCATGGAAATAGCAGCTACTATGTGATATAATCAAAGGCGAGGTTCGTAAATCATACTCGAAATGTGCAAGACAAATTTTTTAGGCATACTACTGGGTGGAAGTCTGATGAGAGTTAAATGGTTTCTGAACCTAGAGTAAGCCTAAGGAAAATGTACACAGCTATGGTTCAAACTGGATTACTCTTTAGCAGATAACTTAAAAATAAAAGGAGAATGGATATAAATTACAGAACTACCAAAATACACACATTTTTAAATCCTTAAGTGCAAATTTTCAAAAGGAACAGACACCTCAAGTTTACAGCTGGAACATGGTTCTGGGATTCCAGACAGTATGATCAATGAGCCTCCAAGTATTTCATGTTTTATTTTAATTCCAAAGAGAACATGTTTAAAATGAACATTTCTATAATTATAAGTTATGAAAATCAGTCCACACATTTCTATTTTGTAATAGTATTTCTAGAGCTAGAGGAATATGCAACTTAAGCTTAATTAACAGTTCAGTTTCCCATTTAACATATAAACTATTTAATTGTTTAGATTCAGTATATACCGATAAAGGAAAAATTCTCTTTCTTATGTGAGATTTGATTAAAATTACGAGAAAGGGAACTTATATTTTGGTGGATTTTACTTATTGTGAATTTTAATTTTGGATCATATTTCACCTTGCTTTTAATCATATCCATCAGATTCATCCTTTAGTTGATTCATTTTTGTCTTGGAAGTTCTGGTGCCTCTACCCATTCCTATTGTATTTATATTTCAAAAGAACAGCAGTAATACCTTAGAAAGAGTGGGAAATTTTGTTATATAATTCTTTTAATGTTGCTGAGGTGGGAGTCAAACTTATGGTGACTGGCCCATGTTGGAAAATTTAGAAAAGGTCTTCAGAGTCTGGACTTTTCATGCGGCTTCTTGATCTTTGCCCAACAAATATTTACTGTGTTCCTACTGAGTATAAAACACTGTGGGGTGGGAAGCTTCAAAGGTGAGTAAGTCAGACAGGATCTAATCTTACAATCTGGTTAAAGGGAAGGGGTAATAAAGTTCATCACAAACAAACATAATATAGGAAGCTCTGTGATAAGTCTTGTAGGAAAAATACAGATAAAATATGAACAATGTTGGGAAGAGAATCAGCAGGGATAAACAGATCAAAACTCCATGGATTAGGGGTATTAAAAGTGGACCTTAAAGCTGGGCATGGTGGCGCACGCTTGTAATCCCCACGATATGGAGGCGGAGAAGGAGGATCGTGCAGGTTCGAAGCCAGCTGCGCTGGCTTAAGAGATCCTGTTTCCAAATAAAAAGTATAAAATAGGTCCAGGGGTGTAGCCCGGAGTAGAAGGGTTTCCAGGAAACCCAGTACCACCAAAAAAGAAATGGCAACAGTGGCAGGTGCATTTTGGACAGAGGTGGTTGTACGCAGATCCATGGGGAAGGGAGAGGGAATACGCAATTTGTGTGTCAGCGGTCTGGATCAGAGAGTTAGGTAAAATAGAATGGCAATAGGAGATTAGGTGGAAAAGTCTAGCTAAAGGCTTTGAAGTTTTGTTTGTAGGCAATGGACAACTATCATAGTATCAGCTCACAAGAATGGCAAATCTCAAATGCTTTGGAAAGAATGGTGTGCAAAGAGAAACTCAGCAAAAGCAGGAGCTGGAGATATTAGAGACAAGGAGACCAACTATGGGGCCACTAACAATAGGGTGATGGCACTGAGATGAGGGTAGAAAGAGCAAACATGAGCGGCAAAACAAAGAAGGCAGAAGCAGAAAAGAAGAGCTTGCTGGACTGTGTGTGTGTGTGTGTGTGTGTGTGTGTGTGTGTGTGTGTGTGTGTTGGTACTAGCAAGCAGAAAGCAAACTTAGACAAGAAAATGATAGCACTCTCTCCAGAAAGAGAAGAGTGTCTGGTGCAGGCTGATTGTGATGGAAAGGAAGGTCGTGACTTAGATCTAGGCATGTTCAGTGTAAGCCAATAGGAAGCAAGGATGCGGAGGAGGTAGATGTATAGAATGGGATTTGATAAATCCAAGTTTGATTGGAAATGGAGTTTTATTTTGCTCTCAGATCTCCAGTGCACAGTTGACTTATTCAGCTCAAATGCACCTTTCAGTTTAGGGCTCAGAGCATATCTTGGAGCCTAAGGATTAAAAGAATATTAATAATCATTTGCATTATACTGAAGCTCAAATTATCAAAAAGAGATGAAAACCTTATGTTCTCGTTATTTGTGTGCATGAATTAGGTGCATTTTTATTCTTCCCTGAAAATATGGAATTGATTTTTCATGGGTGGAAATGCAATTATTACTTAGCTCTGTTCAAATCCACTTCTCACATGTCTCCACCCATCTCCTGCCTACTTATTCACTTAGGTCTCTCTTGATACTACAGATATTTACAAAATCTCGTCTTACACTATTAATAAATTTTTAGCAGACTTAGTTAAATAAAAAAAAACTATATAAGCATGTGAAATTTTTAATATTTAAAATGTAAATTGTTTTAAAATCTCCCATAATGGGGCAAATTCTAATATAATTTCATATTATTTACACAGACAAATGAAAATTGATTGTAACTTTGAAACATAAAAGTGTCTTACAAAATGATAGATTTTTTTTGCAATCTCAGGTAAACAAAGATACACAAACTTTTTAAGGTACTTGGCAATTTGGTTCCCAGTGAACCAAGTTCTTTTATCTTTTTCTTTCACAGAACTGGGTTTAATGATTTCTATCCCATCTCCTCGAGTCTAGCCTCTGTCATTTTCTCTTGTTTCCCATTTATCAAGTTTCCATTTAGTGATCCATGTACCCACGGTTGTTTAAAAGAAAGGATCCCAAACTTGTGGCCCATTAACATCACTTCCTCTGGTTCTTGAACTTATAAAAACGGCTGAGACTTGAGCCCTGGAGTTGTTTATACTAATACCACGGAGTCAGTAGTACTCCTTACCCCGACTCCAAGCTGTCCACAGGTCAGCAACACGAGCGAGACCCCCTACACATGCACATTATCACTTCAGATCCAGATCCTCTTTCTCACTTCCTTAGTTCCCAAGCACATTGGGTCCTCACTCAACCCATTTGTGAAATGTATGTTTGTAGTCTAATCAAAAATATATTTTATTTCCCCCAGTTCTGTTTGTTCCTTACTATTTACATGTTCTCTGCCATAGAAATCACAGATTGACCTTGATTTATTTTCTAACCAATTCTGCAAGTCGTTACAGGCTTTCTTTACAGAGAATATTCCTCAATTATCTAAGTCTTTTATTTTTTATCTTATTTTATTTTATTTTTTATTTTTTTACAAGCTTTTTATTGAACATATTTGGTTTACATTTAAGCTATGCTTGGTGCCCTCTCCCTCCCGCCCCCATTTTCCCTTCATCCCTCCCACCAATGATTTTCCAGGGTAACCATGCCACATTCATAATTTTACACATATTCAGATGTAGACCCGTTTTATTTTATTTTTGGTGGTACTGGGGGTGGAACCCAGAGGCTTTCTACCTCCGGGCTATACTCCCAGACCTGTTTTACATTTTATTTGGAAACAGGGTCTCACTAAGTTGCTAAGAGCCTCACTTAGTAGCTGAGGCTGGCTTCAAGCCTGCACGATCCTCCTGTCTCAGCCTCCCAAGTGCAGGGATTACAAGCGTGCACCACCACGCCTGGCTTATCTAAGTCTTTTAACAGATGAAAAAAAAAAAAATTCTGAGAACAGTTTGAATGGAACCAGTTTTCTAATGTTAAAAAAGTGGAATTGATTTGAAAAGAAATATGCCTGTTTCTAAGTATATTTGAAAACAAATCAGTAGAAGCTGCAACAACTTATTCGATTATAATTCTGTCCAGGTGGCAGATGGCTTTCTTATTTAAATTATGAAATAAGGAAGCCAGGAGTCCTGGCCCATAACTGTGCCTTTAATCCCAGTACCTGGGATCCTGAGACAGGAGGATCACAGCTTTGAGGATAGCCTTAGCAATGTAGGGAGACCCTCAGAAACCTAGTGAAAGCCTGTTTCCAAACAAAAAATTAATTAAAAGGGGTGGAGATATAGCTTGGAGGTAGAGTGCCCCTGGGTTCAACCACAAGAAGAAAAAATAATAATAACATTTAAATTTATTTCGCTTATGCAAGTAATTATCACAATATCACAAAATACTCCTTTTAGGGCATTTATTTTTATACTTTAATTGATGCTCATAATTATACATCATAGTGAGATTCAAAGTGATACATTCATATAGGCATACATATATTACTTGGTGTGTTTATTTGCCAGGATTTTTCCCTCTTGCTGGCTAATAAAATGTTTATCATTCATTTTGGCTTTAGAAGTGTTTTCTTAAATTTTATCTGCCCCAAGTCAAAGAGATACTGAAATACTGAGGCTGTGGTAAAAACTATTAAACAGCATTAAGGAATAGAAGTTGTGTCCTAGCTTAGCAGTGCCATGCTTTTTTATTGGGCAAAAGCATGCTTGGTGCATAGAGTTTTTCTAATAATCAGAAATCATGTCGGGCGTGGTGGTGCACGCTTGTAACCCCTGCGCTTGGGAGGCAGAGACAGGAAGATCACGCAGGTTCGAAGCCAGCCGCACACGCTGGCTTAGGAGACCCTGTTTCCAAATAAAAATGTAAAAATAGGTCTGGGAGTGTAGCCCAGAGGTAGAAGGGCTTCCAGGAACCCCAGTACCACCAAAAAATAAAAATAAATAAATAAAATAAAAAAGAGAAATCATTCTGTCCTTCTTCAAGACTGTTTCCATGTACAGCCATATCATCCCCTGCCAGTGGCCCCCACTATGAAAAATACAACATCATTTGGTCTGACGGCATGACCTTGAACTCTGAGGGCTATTCCTACTTCTAATTCCTTGCCAGGGATGTGCTAGTCTTTATTCTCTCACCCCATGGCTCATGTAGGAACAGGACTGATTGCTTGTCAGAGATTAAGGTTTAGGAGAGAGCAGGTCTCAGAATCCATCCATTCACTTAGGCCAAGTGGAAAGCCAACTCCCAGTATGTTTCTTAGAAGGGTTGGGCCCTCCTGGTCTTTCCCTTATTCTTCTGTCTCATTTATGAGTCAAAATAAATAATAAAAAGTCATTTATATCTCATGCAATCCCAAAGACCCATTGGAGTGAATAGTAAACTTGAGATGGGGCACTGTGTATCACTGGGAATAGATAGAGCCAGATGTATCATCGGCAGTTCCTAATTTTTAAAAAATTGACATAGTTAATTCAGAGAATTAGAGCCACCTTTGATGTGCCCCCAAAGGACTCAATGTACTGACTAGTAACACCACAGGCAGGGCTTATTTGTCTGCAAGCACTGCTACTTTGTCCCCATACTTGCATGCACACTTTTAAATACTTAATTACTCTTTTAAACCCCATTGTCTAACTAATGTCAGGATCATGGTAGGCACTTTACAAATATTTGTTGAATTAAAGTGTGCGAATGCATACCATTTTAGGAATGTCTCAGATACTTTTAGGTTGGTTGGTTGGGATTCAAAATGTTGTAGTTGCACAGAATGTGAGAGACTTAGAAACCGGGGCCAAACTCTACTGCTCTATTTGAAAATTTAGCCAACCTTATACATTCAAATAATTCTAATTTTAAATGTGAGACAATTGGGCTTTGGAAGTTTTTAAGTGACCACAGACCACCTAAGAACACAAAAGAGGAGGTTAGAGAAGCTCTGCCTCTAGTATCGAGTTGGAGATTGCCTTTCCATTATTATTATTTTAATTGAATGAGAGTATAACTGGATCTACAGCCAGGCATGGTTGTGCAGGCTTATAACCCCAATACTAGTTCTTGGGAGGCTGAGACAGGAGGATCGCAGGCTCTTGGGCAGCCTCAGCTGCTTAGTGAGGCCCTCTGCAACTTATTCTTCAAAATAAAGAATAAAAAATAGGGCTGGGGGTGTAGCTCAGAGGTCAAATGCCTCTGGGTTCTATCCCCAGACCCGCAAAACACAAAAAACACAAAAAAACCAAAATCATATTTTGAAAATTTTCATCATTTAGCCTTTTCATCACTTCAGAAAGCTTTTCTCTATCAGAAGATCTAAATTGGTGCAAGAGTAAATACAGAGCACAGCACTCAGCAGGAGTTTGTGATTACCCTTGGGTTTATGTGGAATTCCGCTCTTAGTGATCCTGTGCACTCCGGTGCCTTGATCTCAGGCTTGATATCCACAAACTTGTTGCTGCTACACATCAAGATAGGGGACTTGTGAATGTCAAACCTCAACATTGTCTTTGGTCCTCATATCCACCTGACCTACTTTTAGCCTGTGGTGTCCAACTGCTTGAGATAAACGCCTCACCCAGATAGCACGTGCCCACTTTTGTGAATCTGTGTGCAGACACTGAGCGTCGTTTGGTTCATTTGTCCTTATTCCATGTAGAATTCTTTACAATTTTTTCAAATGCTAGCGTATCACGGCTGTGTGTGCGCGAGTGCATTTTGGAGTAGAGCTGTACTTGCTGAACAGAAAGCTTTTCTGCTGTGAACATTTTCACATTACTTTCATGAGGACTGAAGTGACCTGAAAATGTGAGAATCAAATCACCCTTATTTTCCCAAGGGAAAGATCAACAAGGCCACCATGTACGCTCAGAAGTGAAAAGTAATAGCTGTTTTTTCTTTCTTTCTGTCTTTTTTCCTTTTTTTTTTTTTTTTTTTTTTTTACAACTGAAAGAAACATTAGCCGTTCACTTGGTCCTTATCAGTTAGTTCCTAAGTTCCACTGCATTAGGAACACCACTCCTTTTAAGCTGTTTGGGTAACAGTTAATGCACCCTGAAAGTTAGATTTTGGAAAATGTCACTGCATCGTTCAGAGAAACCCAGGTGACCCATGGAATATATGCTGGGTTTTATGTTACACAACTAATAAACAGCATTGGAATCATCTTTATTAATTGTTGTCATCTTCCAAAAGTGAATAGTTGGCATGCCCGATATTATAAACTAGAGCAAATGTATGAAGATGTTGAGGACTGAAATGCTATTTAGTGTCTTGGTTTAAAAAAATGTTAAGGGCTAATATAAACTCGGAAGTTTATTCATGGAGAAATATGGATATTATATTCTACATCTTTACACACACATATATACATATATACAAGAGTCAGAGAGAATTTGCAAGGCACAAGTTATAAAGATAACGCTGTAACTGTTAAAAAAACTGCAAAATCATAAATATAGGTCAATGTCTGCGTTAGGTTCTGTGTGTGTGTGCGTGTGTGTGTGCATGTGTGTGTCCACACATGTGTGTGCGCATGCGCTACTGAAGATTGAACCCAGTAATGCTCTCTGCTTTACCAAGATATGCCTCTAGACCTTCTTAAAATTTAATTTTAGACAAGGTCTTACTAAGTTGCCCAGGCTGGTATGGAACTTGGCTCTCCTCCTACGTCACTGAGATTCCAGATGTTTGCCATCGCACCTAACATTGATTCTTTTTTTTTTTTTTTTTAAATACTGGCGGTGAACGCTGACTTCTACCAATGTTGCCTTCTGAAAGTCTGAGTATACATTTTTAATCTATAATTTATTTTCTTCTCATACTTAAGGAAGCAGTTTTGAAAGAAAATAGTACATGTTGCATTGTGTGAAATAGCCATTTGCCCTACAGATACACATAGCAGTGCTTTAGTGGTAATTATTCTGCAAATAAGAAATTAAAATACCACACAAATAATTTGGCATGTTAAAAAGAGTTTCATTCCTTTAAAAGTGCTTATTGATATAATTAGCAGTTATTCTAATTATTCTAACCTGAGGCTCTTACCTCTGAGGCTTCTACAAAAGACCACTGTTATCTACTTTGGGTTTTTTGTTGTTGTTGTTGTTGTTGTTTGCTTTTTTCTTAAAGGTGTTTCCATTGTCCTGTGCTTAAACTATTGTTGTCTTATTCCAACAATTATTGTGTTTTTAATTTTTTTTCTCTTAGTGTTTGTGGGGATTTTTCTGCTTTCCTTCTATTAATGCATATCAAAAGTCCAGACACACTCAGAGCTTAATTGTCACCATTTTAATTAAGCATTAAATTATGAACAAACTCCTGCCTACCAAGTGAAGCTTATTCATTCATCTGGACATGCTCCTGCATATCCTTCAACAGAGGACTGCAGCCTCCTGCCAAGTTATTCCATTTAATTAATTGTTTCCTCAAAACCTTTCACCTAATGATATATTTTAGACAAGACTTTAACTTATTTGAACTACATGCTAATGTCTAACCCTAGCCATGAAAATAAACCTTACAGTGTGACCATAAAGAAGTGCTGATGAAAGGTTGATATTGACAAGGGCCTTCCATTAACCAAAGCAAGGGTCTGGGAGAATCTGTTGCAAGACGCAGGTCAAACTGCAGTTTTCCGTAGTGCACATTATTAGAAGAACCCCGTCAGAATGCAACTGATAGAGATTTTGTTCATATTTTTTGTGTCTCGCAATTTAAAAGGACAGGGCTGCATTCAATCAATTCCCCAAGGTTAAAAAGCTTTTATACTATTTATGTACCAGGCAGGAAAAGAAATAACAACTTTGATTTGGCTATACAAGAAAAATGATATCCAAGGATGCTGACCAGAGCTGTACACTAGATCTAGATCAAAACGTGTCTTTAGGGAGAACTGTAGAGCAAAAAAAGGTGGCAGATGACTGATGAGAGTTCATACTATAAACTGTCAAATGATGGACCAGAAAGTTTTACATTGATTTAAAAAGTAATCACTGAGCATGTGGTTATTGGGAAATAAGGTACCACGAGAAGCAATAGTGATATCAATGTCTACCAGTGATTACACAACAAAAAACAGACTGTATCTTGTTTGACATTTTAACTTCTTCTAATTCTCACTACAAGATTAACTGCTACTGCCCTCACTTGCCAAATAAAAAGAAGCAAGTGCACTCATTTTAATTAATTTGCAAGAGATCAAATAAATAGAAATTAAGATAGCTAGAAATCAGACCCTTTCCTAGGCTCATCCTCCAAAATTAGCCTAAATATATAGACACATGCATCCCTAATTGATATTTCATAGAACAGTGCATAATATGTACATAAATGTCATGTATAATTTTATGTTCATGCTACATGTTAATTACGATTACGTACTAATTTGTAAATTTCAAGTAATGCAGAAGTGAGTATAATGTAAAGTCTAACATAAAGTTAAGTCAGCCAATAGGTATGACTATTAAGCTTATAAAATGCTAGAAGAAAAATTCTACAATTGCTATAGGTTAGACAGGTCTTCAATATCAACATTTCTCAGTGTGAGAAGGTGATTCCAAACATGACTGAAAATCATTATTTTATCAAATGGCATATAGGAATATCACACTAAACCAGTGCCTCATCCCTGGGAAGACAATGAGCAGATGGGTTTGCTGAAATCACGGGTCAATACTGCACATACGAGGTAAACACACTAGGGCAAAGGGCTACGCTGGCAATCTATTTGATGGGAGAAAGGATTTTTAAATGACTCTTAGAGGATACTCTTGAACATTCCTGATGTAGATTGATATCTATCAATCGATCTATTGATCTATCTATATCCAAAGGCCATGATGATGTGAGAAGCAACAAAAATTTTATTATGAAAAACTTAAATCCAAATGAAACCTGTACCTGACTTCTAATCAACCCATCACTTTCACTTCCATGCTTGTTGACCTTGGTTTAAGGAAACAGCTGAATGTGGAAAAAAATCATGAGAATAAATCAGATGTCTATCATAACCTGAACAACCTTTAGAATAAGTATATTGTTACTTTTGCAAATAAATCTAAAATACCATTTTCCCATTATGAATAATATACATTGATGAAAGTGGCCAGATCCCTACAAGTTCAGCTTCTCCCTAAGACTATTTTCTTGCTCTACAAAACAATACACTATGGGCCATCTTTTTTAATAAAACCACAAGCAATTTGGACCTTTCAGAAGGGAATTAGACTAAATTGAAGATTAGGATTCAACCTGGTACTTTCTTTTAGAAGACACAGTCTTCCCATCTTTCCATGTGATAAGCTCCTTGACTTCACATCTCAGGTACCTGTAAGATGAAGAGACACAACCTTTCAAACAGGCCTTGGAGAACAGGAAGATGACGTGGTAGCCCCGACAGCAGTTTGTGTTTTGTGCTTTCTTTCGCTGTTGTGTGTGTGGGTGGGAGGAGGGGCATGGACGGGTAAGATGTGTGATGAGCTGTTATCAGTCAACTTGGGAAACTCCCCTGTGGTCTGACATTTTCTAAGAAATGGCCTGGCCTTCCTGTTGGAAATCATCCAATTCTCAGTGGAGGGCTCTTTTTGTCTCACGAGTAGATCTTGATAAGTGGGAATTCACATGATATTTTTGTTTTTCTCATTCTTGGATGAGGTTAATTGATTAGCTCTAACTTTATATCAGTTGTGTCCTCTTTTAAAAAAGAGATTGTCATAAAATGATAGCCGTAGCCGGGCGTGGTGGCACACGCTTGTAATCCCCACGCTTGGGAGGCAGAGACAGGAGGATCGCGCAGGTTCGAAGCTAGCCGCGCGCGCTGGCTTAGGAGACCCTGTTTCCAAATAAAAAAATGTAAAAATAGGTCTGGGAGTGTAGCCCGGAGATAGAAGGGCTTCCAGGAACCCCAGTACCACCAAAAAAAAAAAAAAAAAAAAAAAAATGATAGCCGTAGTCATTGCTATTTGCTAGGTTTTGTTTTGCTCCACAGATTTTGAATGAATGGAGCCCAATATGAAAACTTAAACCATGGCTGAATCTCTACGTTGAATTCAAGAACATCTTGACTTTAAAAAATAGGATTGGAGACATGGATGACAACCAGTTTGGAGTCTTGAGGTTGAATTTCCTTCTAACTTTAAAACTAAATGCCAATGTTTTTGGAGAAAATCTTACAAAAAACATTTAAACAATGTCTTGCACTGTGCTAAACCCTCTGTATGCCATACACTATTTAATGTTTACAATCTCCTATAATGTCCATATTCTTATTCATACTATTTTATAAGTTTAGGAAACTGGGTGTCAGGAAGATTATTTAAATAATTTGATCAAGATTACACAGCCAGAAATGAGTCAGAATTTAAACCCAGACCTGCTTGACTCTAGATTTTGGCTTCTCATTTTCAAGCAAAGCAACGGCATCCTCCTTGGTTTTAACCTACCAGCCAGTGGTAAAAATTACTGTTTTTTCCCCTGATTTCTACAAATGACTGTTAACTCTGCTACTTCATTTACGTGGCAGAAAAATCAGCTGCCCATAGAGGTTAACGCCTCCAAGTGTCCACAAACAAAAGATGTAAAGGAAGCCAAAGCAACCCTGGAAGGTAGATACAAGAAACAGAGGGGGAGCTCTGTAGGAGTTTTTGTAAAAGATAAGAGCGAATCGCTAAACTCCACTCTTAACATTTAATCTGAATCATTTTTAGATAAACAGAGTTGGTGCATGCAAACAATTGTCTATAGGATGAAGGTTAGCCAAAATCCTATTCCATCTCTTCTTCCCTTTTCCCTTGAGAGAGAGAGAGTGTGTGTGTGTGTGTGTGTGTGTGTGTGTGTGTGTGTGTGTGTGTTATTTACGACAGACATTAGGCTTCCATAGCGCCAGGTGCAGGACTTTGAGAATGTGATAGCTCCTGAGAAAATTATGAAAAGGGTTCCCTCACCCCTTCCCCCTCCCCTTACTTTTGAACACTGGAGGTTTTGCCTAGAGGCATCTCCCTTTATTGGGTTTTCCTCCATCATGATCAAGAAACTGAATTATGCCAAAGTCTGAATGAGTCAGACAATAAGAAACCAAAGTATAGTTGGACCAAGGAGCATACATGTACTGAAATGAATCCCAGCAAACTCTCTTTCTAACCACATGCAAACAGGATGGGGTGGTGGCTTCACAGTGGGTGTGGTTCCTCCACCTCTCCTCCCACAAACTCTCCTTCCTCTTTTTCCTCTGCATGTGTTTCAAATTGGAGGAATGGTGGGTGGGAGAAGCAAGAGCTGCCCTATGAACTATAAATAGCAAAGCCAAGAATTCCTTGTGTTGGAGGAGGGGAGGTTGCAGGAGATAGCAGGGTGCGGGATGTGGGAAAGAGCTACTCAAATGTAACCATTTGCATTGCTTCAAACTTAACGGGCTTCTGCAGCCTATTAAGCGCATAGAGTAAATATGTGGCCAGCCTCAAACCCAGCCCGAAAAAAAAAAAAAAAAGCTATAATAGAGATGGTCCCTGATAGATAGCCACCTCCCTTAACTTTTCGGAAAAATACAGTTATAGTCAGACTAAAGTGGACCGAAACCCATGGAAAGATTGATGGAAATTCATTTTAAAAGCCACACACATGAAAATAATTTACACAGGAGGCTTTATGCACCACAGCTGTGCTGCTTATTTATTTTGGATCAGTCTTTCCAAAAAGTGGTACCAAAAATGGACTCAATTCTTGCTTGATAACCTTACAAATGCCAAATTAGTTCCCTCAACCCAACAGCACCCTTTCCTGAGTGGCCTGCTTTTTAAAGGCAGATAGTCTTAGGGTCTTTAAATATTCATCTCTTTAGCATTTACTTTGAACCCCCATCCGTGCATCTCATCATTTCCAGTCTATGTAACACTTGGTCCTCTTTCTCCTATAACTGAAATCAACCCAGAAGAGGTAAAGGGAAAGACAGAAGACAGAGGACAATGACTACTAAGTGTGTAAACTGCCTCTGTCTCCAGGTGGGGAAGGTGCTTGTAAAGAGGACTCCCAGACCCGTAAAAGTTACACAAAGAGTTCTACAGAGCACTGTGGCCCCGCCCTAAGACTTGGACTTCAGAGGAGAGAGTTGCACCTGCTTTGATGCTTGCTGATTTTCCCCTAAGTCCCTGAGCCAGGATGAGGCAAGTGGTTTATGGGATTTCCAGTGCACCTTGTCGGGCGGGATCTCCTTTCCACCTTAAAATTTAGTAGAGCCTGGTGCCTTGAAGCCAGCCAACACATGTGCAAGGGCGTGACATCTATTTAAGGGATTTGGAGACTAAGACCTCATACACCTGCAATCAGAGGCTTCATAATTTTTTCATTATTCATTGGGATGATCCTCTGGCATAGACGGAGACGGTGCTTGACAGACCAAAATTCTACCTTTGTCAAGGGGCATGTTCGTATAGTTCTGATCTGGTTCATAATTATCTTCATTGTTTGGATTTATCCTCTGTCTTTCTTCTATGTTACCAAAGTGCTTCTTGGTCAAACTAGAGTTACAGTGAATTAACTCTTTTGGGTCAATTTACAGTTCATTGGACCACATTTTCATGGGGTGGCCTTGTTGAAAAAAACCTATTCTCGGAAGAGATGCCCTTGTCATATCTTATGAGTCTTTGATCTCTGAATGAAGGGGAGATGTTGCGGTTCTTTCCTGGTGTCTAACACAGAAACTTGGGCATAGGAGGTTTAAGGTCAATGCATTTCTTTTACATATCATTGTATTAAAGGCCAAGGGATAAAATTATGCCTGTAAATCTCATAGCATTTCTGGAATAAACTTTCAAATGGCGCTAAATCCATTCAGTAATACCAGTCTTTCCACACTGAAAATGCTACATCGTGATGAAAATCAATTCTGGAAGCCTTTGAAACTCTTGCAGACCCAGACCAATATATTTAACCCAGCCAGGTTGATTTCTGTGTTGTTTTTTTTTGTATTCTTTCTTGTGCCAAGTTTATATTAAAATTACTAGAAGCCATTAAAATTAAAATCTTGTTATGACTTTTTACTCCCACATCAACTTATCAGCATTCATACATCAATCTTCTTTCATGAGTAAAATCCATGGGAGTCTAGCATCAGAACTCAGTTTGATGTCAACTCTGAGTTTTTCACTGAATATAATATTTATAGGGTCAATTTTGTTATAATTGAGACAGTGGCTTTTGGTCATCCCCCCCCCCCAATTCATTAGAAGAGTTCATAAAATAAGAGAATAAGGTTGACCTAAGGTAAGGAATCCCATGAAATCTAGAGTCCTGTCTGTTCTCATTAGCGTTTTCTAATTTTACCATGGTAATTAAAAATGAAAACAGAGATATTCGATCCAAACTTGACCTTAATCTGTTTCTTGCTTCAAAAGACATGAACCCATCAAACATGTCACCTTTCTAAGTGAAGAAAGTCGCTGCAATCCTTTGCCAAAATAAGCAATACCTCATTTTAATCTGGCCCAACTTTTCTCTTGGGAGGAAAAAAATCATACATGGCATCCTTCTGCTGGCTCCTTGACCAAGTTGATCTGTAACAACCTTGAAAATAAGTGCTAGCCCCTAAATGAAACCCCAAATAAAAGCAGAAAAAGTAGACTTTCTTACCACCAAGGGGCAACAGATACTCCGATCTTGGTTTCACCAAAAAAAAAAAAAAAAAAAAAACAAACAAAAAAAAGCAACAACAAAAAAAATGGCCTATGCAGCTCCTTCTGTTATTTTCAATTTCTTATTGGTGTCCTTGAGACATTTTGCAAGCACAGTTTCACAAACACTGATTATCAAGGAATAGTATTGGAAAGAAAAATAAATATAAAAAAAAGTCTTGGGGACAGAAATGGTGGAAAAGGGGCAGATACTAAATTAGCTTTCGATTTAAGAGCTTTAGGATGTGTGGGTGGCGACGTTTTATATAATCCATGATAGGTATAAACCCCAAATACCTTTTAGACCTTTCTGATTTCATTAACTAATGTTAACATTTTTACACTCTGAAGTGTTTCTAAATTTCCTAAAGTAGAGTTTCCCTAAGTCGACTATATCCATGGTTGGATATGGCCCCTTTGCACTTTACACTCAAAAGTCTATGAGGGAGAAAGAAAGGGGGTGGAAAGGAAAGAGGAGCAAATATTATGGGATACTACATTGTTTCTTGGAAAGCCACGTGCATAGGAGTGTGTCAGTGGCTCAGAAGAGTACCGTGTTAAAATAAAATAGTCCTTAAATTCCTCTATGGAGCAACATCTTTCACTGTGTTTTCCTACTTTTCAATCCTCAGTGCCTATAATCCTCTTTATGAACCCTTCCCTCTAGCCACCTGAAATTTCTCCTCTACCTTCTCTACCCTTTGGTTTTTGCCATTTTCTAAGTTTGGAAAGTTGTAATTCCTGTGTCTTCCATAGGGGTCACCCTTTCTGAATGCAAAGCCTAACAGAAGCCCTCAGATTTACACTGGTATCATAGGCTAACGGCGGTTGCATTTCATGGGGTTGCTTATGAGCTTCTGGTGGTACACTAGAACGTAATATATTCTGATGTGTCATATTCTTATTATAACCGAGAAAGTGCTCCTCATCAAGTAAGGTGTCCAATAAGCCTTTCCAGAGCTATTAAAAGAACCATAAGGCAGTTGAAGCTCAATAGAACCATGCCAAGGTCAATGCAAATATGTTTGATTTTAAGGGCACAGCCTTTTATAATACTGAAAACGAAATAAAAAATAATACTGTCAAACACTGACAGCCTTTTTAGATGAAGCATTGATGTAACCCCCATTGATGTTGGAAAATAAATTGTTCTCACTTAGTCCCCTTGTCCCACGGAAGGAATGATTTATGGAGATCACTAGAGCTTAGTGAAAGAGCTATCCTTTCTGTGTCCAGTATTGCTCTTCGGTATTTCTGTCTTTAATATATTGCTTCTGTTATAACTGTTTGGCTATAGTTGGACACTCAGGTTCTCAGTACAAACCAAACTACCTTGGCGATTTTGTGCTGTAAATAAATAAATCCTATAATACAGTCTTGATCTTCCAGTCTACTTAATTCAGGAAGAGAGAAAGGTTTTGACTCAGGTTTTTGAGGTCTTGCTCTGGGGAACCTAGGTAAAGCTCTCTAAACACCTGGAGTAACGTAGACTAGGGTTCACTTTAACAGCCTGTAAAGGGGATATGCATAAAAAAGTGATTTTTTTCTCTTTTCCCTTCACCCTTTTATTTTCCAGGAAAAATAGAACAAAAATCTCCCAAACTTGGTAGTTTCAACAAAATCTTCATTGTAATCACCTTATTCAATCTTACTTAGGAAATTCATTGAAATAAAAATTGAAAGAGACTTAACAGAGATGGATTCTTTTCAAATAAAGGTAATCAAGTGTTCTGTCCAGTGATATCTATGTTTAATAATAATTATCTTCCCTACAAAAAAATTTTTTTTTTGGTATTGGGAAAGAAGCCCAGGGGCATTCCTCCTCTGAGCTACACCCCCAGGCCTATTTTTTATTCTTTATTTTAAAACAGGGTCTGAGTTACAAAGGGCCTCACTAAATTGCCGAGGCTGTCCACAAACCACGATCCTCCTGTCTCAGTCTCCCAAATTCTGGGATTAAAAGCGTGCACCACCATGCCAGGCTCCCTACATAATTTTCTATTACCTCTCTCAAAATTTTATTTCCCTGTCTTTCATAATTTAGAGATCATTGGCAGTATTAGAGATTAATCTTCTAAGAACAATGATTATGATTAACCAATTATTCTGAAGTTTAAATTGAGAGAATGATGAAGTCATCTATTTAGGAACTACTTTGGTTACCTCGAGAGGTTTTCTTGGAAATAATTGAAGTTTTAAAAATCACTCAAGGGGTTTGTTCATCTAGAATAGTATGCCGTATCTTTTCTTCAAAAAGAATTATTTGAACAATAACCTAGTTAGAGCTTACTTTTTTCCTTGTATCTTCTTTATCTATAGCATTGATGTCAGGATTAAGGAGCATGATCACAATTAGCCGACCATTTCTTAGCCCTTTAG
Organism: Muscardinus avellanarius; assembly: GCF_963383645.1. NCBI lineage: Eukaryota > Metazoa > Chordata > Mammalia > Rodentia > Gliridae > Muscardinus > Muscardinus avellanarius. Next base: position 11,028,103 of record NC_137805.1, on the reverse strand, counting down.
TGCTTAACATCAAATCCCTGAAGAATTATGATTCAATACCCAGGGATATCTAGATAATTGCCAAGTGAACTGAAGGTAAACAGAAATAGAAGAAAAAAAAAAAGAAAGAAAATTGTGTAGTTTGAATCTACAAGGATGGGCCAACAGAGAAATTCAAGTGCTCAGTTATGTTTGAAGGATTTTGCTATCTATTCTCTCCCTGGTCACCTTTATAGCAGATTCCGCATTTTGAAGCTCACTTACCAAAATTCCTAGGTAAGGAGTAGGGGTTTGTGGTGCCCTACAAAATTGGTAAGAATCTTAGTTGAAGAATGCCTGCACATCTGGGGGAAGTTTGGGACTTTCATCAAGATGTTTGGCTTTCCAGATGTCCAGCAACAAAGGCTCTTGTTACTCCAGGCTGGTAAGGATTTTCTCTTTGGCCTGAATCAGATGGTTAGCTGTTCATCCTTACTCTGCCATTTCTTCAAGAGTGGGAGGAGCTTCATGATGTTTCTGTGACCTTCTTTCCACCTTCCTTTAAGAAGTCAAACAAATTTGCTTAAAATCTGGTCCATCCTCTATTTTTCCTTGGTAAATACAGGAATTCTAAGCTTTCCTGGGAAGTTAAGTTAAGCTAGATCTACACCCTTGCATTTTTATCTATTCCAGTACCTGGTTAAGAGAATCTAGGTGAGCAAGGGCTTGTGTTCTTAACATCATTAGTGCCTACTGTTCAGTGCAATATCTAGAAAATAATAGACATTCTATCAATCCACTATCAAAGTGTGAGCAAAGTAAGTTTCATTCTGAGGCCTCCTCCCTTGGACAGTTGGGAGCTGCCATATTTCTGTGTGTGCCCACATGACCTCTGCTGCCTTCGGGCATGGAGGGAAAGAGCAAGCTGACGTCTCTTTTCCAAGGGCACTAGTTCCACGAGGCCAGCACCCCAGTCTCATGACCTCATCTGACCCTCGTTACCTACCAGATCCTGTTTTCCAAATACCATCACATTGGAGGTTAGGACTACCACATAGGAGTCTTAGGGTGACCAAGAAAGTATAAATATATCTCTACACAGATGATTTTGAATAAACTACTAGCTAATCCAAGCAGTTGGCATTGTTCCTACTTACACTGCTCACCTCATGGCAGGCTCTTCTCCTCCTCGGTTACTAACTCCTACCTCATGTATGTCACTTCCTTCTAGAAACTCCCTCTCCCTGTACTTTTCCTAGCTGGCTCTTCCTCACCCATTTGGCTTCACTTACTAGTTACTTCCTAAAAATACCTCCCTCGGTCTTTGTTCCTAAAACCTTCATCTCATTTTCTCTATGTCAGGGAATCCATCTATTGATTACTTGACATGCTGCAGGAATGTATTTTTGTCTCTGTTTAGTTTATCTCTCCCACTATATATAATCTTCTTTGAGGTCTTTATCTTTGTCTCTCATTATTTTATTCTTATCACCTAATGCAATGCTGGACACGTTGCAAATTCTCAGCACAGGCCGGGTGGATTAAACAACAGAAATCTATTTCTCAGAGTTTTGGAAACTCAGAAGTCCAAGATTAAAGTCCAAGAAAGATAGGTTTTATTTCCCGGGCTCTTCTCCTGGCCTATTTAATCAGTCACTGAACGCATGTGCGCTTTGACTTATGAACAATGAATGGATGATGAATAAGAAAATCTTTCCTCCCTTTCTCCCTCCCTGCCTTCCTACCTTCCTTCCCTTTTTTCTTTTTTTCCTTCCTCTCTTCTCACACTCATGATGATGTGACTAAAAATAACTCCCCTTACACTTCCAGGATATAAGGATTTTGACCAGTATTAGCAAGTAGTATTGAATGAAGAACAAATACTTTACCTAATTCTAAAGTACTTGGCTATTTAACACCATTTACATCTGCAGCCTCAGTACCAGTATTTCTTCTCATGATTGCCACGTCTATTTGCCAAGTATATCAGGGCCCATTTACATCTGCGGGGAGCAATTCATTTGAAAAGGAAATTCTTCTGCCAGACCAAAACGCTATTAGTAAATTTGATTATATCAACTCTGATTATCATGGGACATTTAACATAAATGTTGCTAAAATTATAGGCTCTACAGCAAGACTACTGTAGATTTGTACAAAAGTTCTGCCACTCCCTGGTAATGGAATTAACATTTGATTTTTTAAATGTTAGTTTTCTTCTCCATAAATATGACAATAGAGTTAATAATAGTAATATCCATTTCAGGTTGTGTACAGGTGTGTGTGCGTGCGTGCGTGCGTGCGTGTGTGTGTGTGTGTGTGTGTGTGTGTGTGTGTAAACAAAAACCTGAATCTAAAGCATCAAACCAGGCACATAGCAAATCTTCAATAAATTTTACCTTTAAAATAAAGAGAAACAAAATGAAATTACACTGCTCTATCCAAGTCAATAACAAATAGTTTGAAACTAGCAGGAAATGGTGCCTTTGTAGTAGAAAATAAATCTTAGCCTAGGAAACTTAGGCAGCCTGACTGATTATGAGATATTAATATTTAGAAAACTTGATTGCTGTCATCTAGCATTTCTTGAGTAGATACAATATCAGTTTCCTTCTCGATTTTTCTACAACATTCCCTTAAATAAGTATGTATAGGACTTTCCTTTGAAATACTATATATATATATATATATATTTTTTTTTTGGTGGTGAAGAAAAGAAAAATGATATCTCTCCAAATAAATATATTTCAGTGAGTATGCTAGGATTGTTCTGTGATATTTTCTGAGTAATTTGTCTGGATTATCATACAATAAAGAAGTATATTATGCTACTCTCTATGACCTCTGAAAAATGTTACTTTTGCAATGACAAAAGCCCTTCTTCACTTTGGCCCTCTTGTGAGCATATTTTAGCATGCAATTAAGAAAATGGTGGTTTGAGTTAAGTGCCGTTTTTGAGATTAGTGTTTCATTTCAAAAATTTGTTTAAATCTGCTTTTGAAAAGTCTTAAGTACTGTTTTGTTCTTTCCTTCCTCTTGAGGCTCCTGGGCATCTCAGCTGTCAAAGCCAGGAGAGCTTAGATTATGGGTATGGCAGTCCTGAGGAATCCTAAACAGTGCTTTTCAGATATTGACATTTTGAACCCGACAATTCCTTGTTGTGTGTGAGGGACAGAAATAAGAGAGGCATCACAGGCAATAGAGGAGGTTCTAGCATCATCCCTGATGTCTGCCCATTTGGTGAGAGAAGCACTCCCCTAGCTTTGACAACCAAGAATGTCTCCAGACACTCGATCAATGTCCTCGGGATGGAGGGGTGTGGAAAACTGTTTTCGATTGAGAACATGGTCCTAAAGGATGTTCTCAGAAGAACTGGCCTGAGACTCAAAAAGTTTGTTTACTCAGCTAAAATTTTGAACTTTTCTTTTATGGCTTTTCTGACAAACTCGAAATTCATCATTCTCTATCTCTTAGTATTTTTTGCACTTATTTTATAATTATGTAAATAATTTACAGGTTTTGGTTGTCTTTAGTTTTAGTGTGTATCTGTAATATGTATTTTAATATGTATTAAATACTTTAATATTTTTAATATGCATTAAATATATATTTCATATGATTTCTTACCTTTTTTGGAGCTGAGAAGCTATTATAAATGCATTTCATCTAATTTCCAGGAGAGTGTATATAAGAAAGTACATCTTATTTAACCAGCAAACACCAAGTAGAAAACTATCCTTAGAAGATTTTTGCTTACTGACTGTGAACTTCGAAGTCAATTTGCCCAATACTGCCCAGCCAGATTCCTTCTACCCCCCACCCCAGCTATGGAAGTTGGTTAATTTTATTTGGCCAGCCTGGCCGCACTTGACTCCAGGATGACTCGGAAAGGTTTCATATTAGCACAATCTACCTATGTCATAGCCATAGGGAAAAATGGATGTGTCTATGTTGTTGGGAGTTTAGGAACAATAGATTGTGTCTGAGAGTGAGCAGAGGCGATTGGGTTGCAACCTGGTCTTAATTTGAGAAGTTAAATTACACAGCTCTAGAAGTAGCAGTAGGTAATGGAAAGAGAAGCACACTTAAAATATGAAAGGCCTTGGATGGGACTCTTTCCCGTTCTGCCCTGGGAAGTCCCTCTGAAGTCACGGGGAGGTCCCTGAGCCCAGCTGGGGCAGGAGCTGCCCCTAGGCTTCCATGAAGACATCCACTTGAGGGTGCTAAGTGGGGCCAGTGAACTCATTCCTAATAACCGGTCAACTCCTTTTAGTTCATTTTCCAGGGCAAGATTAGATCATGTTGGAAAACCTCACCAAATAACCTTATAAAAAGAGATGAACTCACTCCCAATTTTCATCAGGTTCTGAAGCAAAACCATAAAAACCACTATCCCACCTCAGGCTACTGGAAACAAATTTGCATTTCACTCGCAGGCACAGAAATATCTCTAGGCAAATATTTCAGTGAGAGAAGCGCATGTGTTTCTTGCTTTCTCTAGAAACCCACCTTGCCGGGCACTTGTTCTGGGGACCAGTCTGGCTCCTTGCCAATTAGGCTAGGCGGGCCTTTAAAGCAGCTCAACAAACTTACGTTCCCCGTTATGAAAGGCGTCATGGCTTTCAAATTCTTTCTTCAGATTAAGAACTGAACTGAGAGCCAGGCATGGTGGTGCATGCCTGTTAATCCCAGTACTTGGGAGGCTGAGACAGGAAGCTCACAAGTTCAAGGCCAGCCTCAGCAATGTAGTGAGACTCTCGGCAACCTAACAAGATCTTGTTTTGAAGTAAAAAATAAGAAGGGCTGGAATGTAGCTTGGAAGTAAGAAGCCCTTGTATTCAATCCTTAGTACAAAATAATAAAGAAGAAGGAGAAGGAGGAGGAGGAGGAGAAATAAAAGGAGAAGGAGGAGGAGGAGGAAGAGGAGGAGGAGGAGGAGAATTGAGTTTTTCAGTTATCTCCTGTCCAAGGTGTCTTCTTTAGGAAATAATTGTGGCTATTTTTCAATAGACAGAAAGTTCTTGTAAGCATAGCACTTACTGAATGTGGCAAAGGCCCTTGCCGGCTAGGTGCCGTGAGAGGGAGCGGTCCTGAAGGACAGGAGCACAGGGATCCTCAGGTTTCATTCATGTGACGAGCACCTTTTGAAACTTAACTTACATTTCATAAAATGCATCCATCCTAGGTGTACAGTTGAAGAGCTGCTGATGCGAACGCCTTCCCGCCCCACCTGGATTAGGAGGAATTGTTCCATAACTCCAGAAAATTCCTCTGTGCCTTTTCTGACCAGTCTTTAGTTTTCCCTCTAAAGTCAACCAGTGTTCTCAATTTTTATCATCTTAAGTTATATTGCCCTCTGGTTTGAATTGTATACAAGTTCTATCAACATAGTATGTATTATTTCTCTAGCCCTTATTTTTCAGCTCAGTATAATATTTGCAAGATTTTATATCATGGTACAATGTACATTTGTTGTCTTTATACTGCTTTTATTCATACTGTGTCATCTTATGACACTAACACAATTCATTCATTCTATTATTATTATTATTATTATTATTATTATTATTATTATTATTATTTGCGGTACCAGAGATGAATCCCAGGGGTATTCTACCTCCGAGCTACATCCCCAGCCCTATCTTTTATTCTTTATTTCGAAACAGGGTCTCACTGAGTTGCAAAGGGCCTCACTAAGTAGTAGCTGAGGGTTTCCATGAACCCGGATCCTCCTGTCTCAGCCTCCCGAATGCTGGGATTGCAAGCATTTGCCCCCACGCTAGGCCATTCTTCTATTTTGGCGGTTGAGCTTTCCTCTCATTTGGGAATACTTGTGAATAGTGTTTGCATGAATACTCATTTGCAAGCTATTTTGTGGGACATATGCCTTCATTGCTCCAGGGTAAATACCTACAGGTAAAATGACCAAATAATAGGGTAAATAAATATGTGCTTAATTTTATTAGAAAGCCAATGCATACATGGTGTATATGAATATGGGTCATGGGCCGTGGTGCATTTGATTATTTCTTATGCATTTTCTAATTCTCTCTCTTTGTCTCTCAATCTCTGCATCTCTGTCTCCTTTTTCTATCAGTCACGTTCAACTCTGCCTCAAGTTTTATTCTTTCTTTCTCTTTCTCTGTATACTATATTTTACTTATGAAGTTTAGCGAGTAATTTCAACCCTTCCCATACAAACTAGGAAGATAGAAACGTGGTAGTAGAAGCCCATAAATGTGAATTAGCAGCAAGCCATTGTTGAACTTTCGGAAGCTGGACTCCTGACCTTTCTGATTTTTTTTTTTTTCTTTTTTACAGTTTGTTTTTGCTGTTTCCTTGGGGGAATCACCTAAAATGGTTTTGACTCGCATATTACATAAAATTTCTCCAAAGATCTACTCTGCCAAGCCACACATAGCATGCTAATATTTTTCTCAAAAGACTTTAATATAGCAATCAGTCTTCTTAAAAAATAGCATGATTCCCACATTGAAAAGCATCATTGAAGCTTGTGGTAAATATAATTAAATAGGCCGGAACAGGTTTAAATGCTTAATGGCATGCTGGGCACACCAATATTTCCATTTCTAGGTGAGATTGGCTGATTGGACAAGTATATCTAACTTTGTGTAATTATCACATGCTGGAAAAGTTGTGGTTACATTGTATTTTTATAAATCAAACCATGTTGTAGAGGGGTGACTGGAGTTTGCTGTGTGAAGAAATCATCTGGTGAATTGTTATCAGTTTGTAATGGGTTTATATGTGTATTATTTTCCTTGTGGATGAATCTGGGCTATCATTACTGGGTTTATTTTAAAACTAGAGCACAATTGTAATTTACAAATTCTTAGGAGACATTATTTTCAGTGGAAAATAATGAAGGAACTGAAGTAATAAGCAGATGTTGAAAACAGAGAAAGTTCAAAATTACCTGTTTTACAGCTCTCTACAGCCCAGGTAGCGGCGAAAATAAAAATTAAAGATGATTTATCATTAACTTCTATCTTGTTTTTTTTCTCTCTCTCCCTCCCTTCCTTCCTTCCTTTTCTTCTTTCCTTCTTTCCTTCCTTCTTCCTCATAATGTGTTTTCTGAATTTTGGTCTCACCTTCCATGGTTTTTTTAAATAATTTTGTGAGGATTTCTCAAGATCTGCTTATGGAAGATTTCTCGCAAATTTCCTTTCTTGTCATCGTCCTTACTAGGGTTGGTTATCAAGATTATGCTGGTATCAAAAACTAGTTAGGAAATTAACTTTATGCTAATTTTCTTAAAGAGTTTGTCTTAAACTGGGCTTATTTCTTCCTTAAATATGTATAAAGTTTTCTGATAAAAAATATATGACCCTGCAATTTTTGAGGAAAAATTTTTAAACATATATTCAGTTTGTTTAACAAATATAGTAGTATTTAGATTTTAAAAAGTATTTTTAGTCATCTTATATGTTGTATTTTTTCGGTATTAGTACATTTTATATAAAAATTTAAAAGTGTTAAATAATACTTTTAATGAGTAAGAACAGTAGTTACCTTCTTTTTGTTTTTGATGTTGATAATTTGTGAATTTTCTTATAAATTGTATTGAGTTAGTCTTTTAAAGAAGTAGTTTATTGATTTTTGTTATTCAATTATTTTCTATTTTATTAACTTCTCTTTTTATCATTATTGCTTCTTATATTCTATTGTTTAATTTGTAATTATTTTTAACTATGTGGAATATAAGTTAAGATACTTTTCAACCATTTTTATTTTAAAAATATATGCAAAAAATCTGTAACTTTACCTCTTAATATGGTATTAACTGTAAAATTTACATATATTTTTTTTTGTGTCTTTGTGGTACTGGGGTTGGAACCCAGGGGCTTTCTACCTCCGGGTTATATTCTCAGACCTATTTTCTATTTTATTTGGAAACAGGGTCTCACTAAGTTGCTGAGAGCCTCACTAAGTAGCTGAGGCTGGCTTCGAACCCGTGCGATCCTCCTGTCTCAGCCTCCCAAGCGCTAGGATTACAAGCGTGCACCACCGCGCCTGGCTACATATATATCTTCAGTATAACTCATTTGAATATATTTTTAAGATTTTTTAAAATTTACTACATGACCTATAGAATAACTTAGAATATAACTTGATTTTCCAAAATTTACATATTTTGTCTTTTTTAAAAAATTTGTACTGATTTCAAACTTCATTACATTTTGGCCACAACATATTTATTTTAACTCATGAAATGCATGTACATTTATTAGAGGAACAAGATTCCTCTGTGTGTGTGTGTGTGTGTGTGTGTGTGTGTGTGTGTGTGTACATTTAGGTTACATTCATTAATCATGGTCAACTCTTCCGTATTTTTAGGCTACGTAATGGTCACATTCACATTTAGAATTGTTTTATTTTTTTAAATTTTTTTGAAGTACTGGGGGTGGAACCCAGGGGCTTTCTACTTCCAGGCTACATTCCCAGACCTATTTTATACTTTATTTGGAAACAGGGTCTCACTAAGTTGCTGAGGCTGGCTTTGAACCTGTGCAATCCTCCTGTCTTAGCCTCCCAAGCACGGGGATTACAAGCATGTGCCACCATGCCCATCTAGAATTGTTTTGTATTTCTGTAGTATCAGACTCTTTTAACCTTATAAAACATCCGTTTTCAGCCCAGAAACTTTTTCTTCGTAGGGTCTATTTTGTTTATTAGGATATCGAAGCCATCTTTCTTTTAATTTTGGTTTTTAGAATGTGTATTTTATTTGTACTTATTATAAACCTTCTTGTTCTTATAAGCAACATGTAGTATGGTATTATTACTGTTATTTTAAAATTTATTCTGATAATTTTGTTTGAATTATATTATTTGTTATTACAATGCATTAGTTATGTATTGTTGAGATAATAATATGCATTTTTGGTTTTTTTAAATCCACTAGAATTTATTATTTAATCTCTTAAGTTCTAGGATTTCCATTTAGTTTTTGATAAATTGTTAATATCTCCAAATTCTTCATTTTTAAATTCAATTTTCTTGAAAATATTAACCACAACATGTAAAAGTATTCAGAATTTTTTCTGACCTCTATTTTTTTTTTTGATCATTTGTTCTTATCCCATGATATGCTAAATAATTCTCGACTATATTCAGGAAAAGTATGAAGATAAATCGAGGTGATGTTAATTTCCTCCAAACAGAATTTATGTTCACCTCTAGCAAGCAGTAGGAAGAGATGTGGCTAAACGTTATCCAGGCTGGGATTGAGAGTCAAGCTGGGCTTCATCTTGGTAATGTTTTAATTTTATTATATTATTTTATTTCATTGTTTGTGTATTTGTGACCAGCATTAAAAACTAGGTTTTAACCTTTCAGGGGTCTCACCTGAAAGTCTGAGATGATTTCAACTCCCTTCCTCTTTGGCAAGCCCTGAGGTTTAAATTCTAGTATTTGCTCCTGGGAGACTACTAAAAGCATGACCCAGGGCAGAATCATTGAGGAGTGAGAGGACTTGACACATGGTAGGGAGAGGCAGAAACCTAGTGACCTTGAGCAGCAGGTAAAGGGGTAGAGCAGGAGCTAAGCCTGTGAGAGTTGGCAGGAGGAAATCATGGAGAGCCTAGCAGGTTACATTAAGAGTACAGATTGACTTGTAATGGAAAGCCACTCTAGGAGACATCTGGGTTGGTAAAGAATAAGACTGTATCCAGCAGGCCACTTTTATGGGTCTTACAATTATCCAGAAATTCTAATGATTTGGACTGTGTTAGAGATAGAAGCCACTGGAAGGAGATAGATCTTGGAGGAAGAACTGACAGGAGCTGAAGGCAGAAACTCCCAAGGTTATTCATTTGTTTACTCATTTCTTAGACGTTTGTGTATTCAATTTTTATGTTAAGCCTTCTGCTAAGCGATGGCAATGGATCTTAAGATAGTAAACAAATAAATATTCATCCAATTTTATTTTTAACTTGTTTTGAGAACTATGAAAGAAAAGTACTACGAATGAAAAATAGGGAGTTATGTGAAAATTTAGAGAACGTGAATCATGATCTCTAAGACAAGACCCAAAGGACATGAACAAGTTAGAAAACAGTAGAGGCCGGGTATGGTGGCACACACCTGGAATCCCAGTTTTTGGAAGTCTGGGATAAGAGGATCACAGGTTTGAGGCAAGCCTCCTCAGAAACTTAGTAAGACCCCAGCAATTTTTTTGTGTGTGTTTGTCGTGCTGGGGATGGAACCCACAGGCTTTTTACCTCCAGACCTATTTTCTATTTTATTTGGAAACAGGATCTCACTAAGCTGCTAAGAGCCTAACTAATTAGCTGAGACTGCCTTCAAACTGCATGATCCTCTTGTCTCAGCCTCCCAAGTACTGGAATTACAAGCGTGCGCCACCACGCCCAGCTCAGACCCCAGCAGTATGAAAATACCCTGTACAGACATCCTCAATAAGACCCCTAAAGCTCAGGATATAAAACCGAGAATCAATAAATACAATAGCATCAAACTTAAAAGCTTCTGCTCAGCAAAGAAAGTGATCAAAAGTCTGAAGAGAAAGCCTACAAAATGGCAAAACAAATCTTCACCAGCACCAGCTTCTCTTCTTATAGGGGACTAATATCTAGAAAAATGATAGAACTAAATAAATAGAAAGGACACCCCCCAAAAAAAAACAACAACAAAAATGAGGAACTAAATGGAATAGGCCCTTCTCAAAAGAAGCAATAGAAATGGCCAAGAAATATATGAAAAAATGTTCAACACAACTAGCAATCAGGAAAATGTAAATCAAAACTACACTGTGATTTCATTTCATTCCAGTTGAAATGTCAGTCGTCAGGAATATAAGCAGTTATAACTGCTAGCGAAGATACGAGGAAACAGGGACTCCTACACACTGTTGGCGATATTGTAAATTAATACAACCTCTATGGAGATCAGTGTGGAAGGTCTTCAAAAGGCTAAAAATAAAGCCACACAGGACCCAGCTATACCACTTTTTGGTATTTTCCTCAAATACTTAAAGTCAGAACACTATAGTGATACATGCGTACCCATGGTTTTAGTAGCAAAATTCACAAGGGCCAAATTGTGAAACCAACCTAGATGTCCATCAGCATATGAACAGATAAAGAAAATGTGGTATGCATACACAGTGAAGTTTTACTCAGCAATAAAGACAAACAAAATTATGTTATTTGCAGGAAAATGAATGAAACTTTAGAATATTATGCTGTTTTAGATCAGCCAATTAGAAAGTCAAGAGATAATAGGATATAAAATAACTTCAAATAAATGAGGAGAGATACCAGTAGAGTATTAGGAGGGGGGAGGAGATTGAGGAAGGCAAAAGTTCAAACAACGCTCCATCCAAATGAAGGTATCACTACCAACCTCACTAATATGTACATATGGTGAGGGAGGGAAAAGATCCAGGGCGGGTATACACAGGGAAATATACCAAGGGCTGTGTGCAGCTATGAATGTAACACTTTGAATTTCACTATGATGTGTAATTACAATACACCAATAGAGTATAAAAATAAAAGGACTGATGGTGTATCTCAGAGATAGAATGCTTCTGTTTCCATTACAATTCAGAAAGAAAGAAGGAAGAAAGAGAGGGAAGGAGGAAGGGAGGGAGGGAGGGAGGGAAGGAGAGAGAGAGAGAGAGAGAGAGAGAGAGAGGAAGAAAAAGACGAAGAAGGAAGAGTCAGGCAAGCAATAAAGAGTATCTAAATTTGGTTTCTTTTGGAAGTATATCCTGCAAGAAAGGTTCAAATGCTAGTAATTTTTGGGGGGTTGAATGTGCAAGAAAATACAAAATGGGGCATGTAGGCAAGGAGTCAATTGCAGGTCCATTATCAAGTACCTACCATTATGTTTAACTGGGACCTGCCTTGTGAAAAAAAGGTGGAAATTATTTAGAATACAGGCCTCAGGATTATATCATAATGGAGTAAGACATATCATTGTTTTTGTTGAGGACTGAACCTGGAGCGTTAACTTTCAAATCCTGAGGGTCAGAGTGAAATTCTCCCATTCTGAAGAAAGCTTTCCTATGGAGCAGCACATTCTGGAAGATGGAAGTCATATTGTCTCCAATGAGTAAAGGTGAAGGGATTTTGGTAAGTCATCAACAGCAGCTACTACTGAGGTTGAAAAAGGATCCCATGAATAATTGCTGCAAAGCTTTGAATTGGAACAAAGTTGTTGTAGTCTTGGAACGGAAATGTTGTAGTTTAGAAGGCAAAGGATACAGCCTGAAGAGAAATAGGCTGGACCACAGTAGAGGATGCTTTCAGCTGCATGCAAGAGAATCTAATACCAGTAACCAAAGATGACTTTTTCGTTTCACATAAAGGAAAGTGTGGAGCTAAGGACCTTAGAATGTTTATGGTCATTCTTTAATGCTGCCAAAGACTCAAATCCATTTTTCTGTGGATAGTGCTGTTGTTGATTTTAATGTGTCAGTTTGACTGGGTCATGAGGTGCTCAAATATTATTCTGGATGTGTTCTGGATGAACATAATATTTGAGTCAGTAGACTGGGCACCACAGATGACCATCCCTAAGATGAATGGGCCTCACTCAAGTGATTGAATGCCAGAGCAGAACAAAAAGGCTGAACAGAGAGTTTCTTCTTTGCCCCTGGGCTGAGATACTGGCTTTCTTCAAGGCCTGTTGGTTCAAAATGAAACAGTAGGGATTGAGCCTCTGGGTCTCCAGACTCTCTCTTCACCATTGGCTCTCCTGGTTGACAAGCCTTCAGATTTAGATCAGATCTAAATATTAGATGCCCTCCATCTCCAACTTGCCACAGGTCTTAGGATTTGTCAGTCTCTGTTACTGCATGAGTCTTTTCCTTCTAATAAACAAATATATCCATTTCCTTCTAATAAGTAAATACATTCATTTTACTCTTACATCTTATTTGTTATATTTCTCTGAATAACTCTGACCACTGCTTTTTGCATCCGGACATTATCCACCTGTATTCAACTGTTGAATGGCAGGCAGAGATCTGAACAGACTGTAATAACAACACCACCTCCTCCAGGAAGGGCTGCTATTCACCGAAGAGAGAACCAAAAGCCATGGATCCCTTCTCTTCTGATTTGTACGAAATCAGGTCAACCTACAAGTGGTTTTATAGTCTGTCGGCCCTTTAGGATCTATTTACTCCTCTGATGGTGTAGGAGGGGAAACACAAGCCTGGCCGTGGCTGCTGTCCAGGGGCACCTTGGGAAGGAGCCTGTGCGCTCTGCTGTGGCCAGTGATGGGCTAGAGCAGCAGCCAGGAGGGCCCTTCTGAATGCCCACAGCAGAGCTCTGGAGAAGCACCAGTGAGTCATAAGCATCCTGGAGGGCCGAGAGTCTACACGCATCGGTGCTTTTCGCGTGACTTCTGTTCCCATCTTCCCTATAAGCCAAGCAGCTTTTGTCTATATCATTCATCAGAAGTAAATGGCTCCAAGTGGTCGTGAAATTGACCTTGAACTTGTTTTTTGTCCTTATTGAAGGAGACAGTGAACTCTGCAAATTCATACCTCTAACAGGGGTTTTTGAGAGAATTTCAAGGACAGCCCACAGAATCTCTCCGATTGTTGTGTTTCTGAATTATTTTTTATTTTGTGTTATTTTTGGCACTGGGGATGGGGCCCACGACCATCCTACAGCTAAGCTGTACCCCCAGTCCTTTTTTGTTGTTGTTGTTATATTGAAACAGTTTTGCTAAGTTGCTGTGGGTGTTGCTAAATTTCTGAGGTTGGCCTTAAACTTCCTGTGATGCTCTTGTCTCAGATTCCTCCAAGCCTGGCTCCTGAATATCAATATTCAAACTACATACAGTGTGTGTGTGTGTGTGTGTGTGTGTGTGTGTGTGTGTGTGTGTGTGTGTGTTTGTATGTGTGTAACATTAACAGTGTTTTTGTGGGGAGGTTGGGTAGGTACTGGCGATTGAATCCATTGGCATTCTGCATCTCAGCCTTACTCCAAGTCCTATTGTTTTTTTTAATCTCACTAATCTGTGGCAGACCTCCGTAAATTGGTAAGTCTGGTTTTGATCCTTCTATCTCAGCCTCCCATGCACTAGGTTTACAGGTGTGTGCCACCACTCCTGGCTAATGTCAGGGTATTTTTTTTTTTTTTTTTTTGGCATTGGGGATGGAACTCAGGGGCATTCCACCTCCGAACTACACCCCCGGTCCTAGTTTTTTTATTCTTTATTTTGAACAGGGTCTCACTGAGTTGCAGAGGGCCTCCCTAAGTAGCTGAGGCTGTCCACAAACCGTGATCCTCCTGTCTCAGCCTCCCAAATGCTGAGATTACAAGTGTGCGCCACCACGCCCAGCTTATCGTCAGGGTAGTAAAGAGAATGTTATGTAGGAATCAATCTTGTAAACACAATGAACAATTATTATGAGGCTTCTGTCCAGAAATATACATGCATCTCAGGAGAACATTGGATTATTTATTATTATTGTAAGTTTCGTTTTCATTGCTGTCATATCTACTTATTTATTCCATGTGGGGGTTGAACCCAGGACCCTTGGACAAGCTGCACATGTGCTCTAAACACTGAGCTTTCTGTTCTTTCTTGTTATTTTAAGACAAAGGAAGTTTATTATTGCAGTCAAATGCCCCTAACAATGCTTAACAAATATGCAGTCTTATTCTTCTCAACTGTGTGCACATCTGGATGTGGGCTGGTGTACGCGCAATGTACATGGTCTTGTGTTTCTCTAGGTTATGTTCCTGCTGGGTATGGGTGCAGCCACCCTAAGATTCCACTGGCGGTTTAGCCTCAAGCGAGAATGTTTCCCAACTCTGCTTTTCCTGTTCCAGTCCTTAGAAGTGGGCGGGCAATTCCAGGCCTGTGAGACACGCTGACATTAATTTCTGGAAAATATCGAAAGCAATTGGTCCTGTTATATGAACCCGAGTGAGAGGAGCTCAGGAGAACATGGGAGCAAGCATAAAACCCATATAAAGGAAACTCAATCGACGATTGGGTGTTTCCAAAGAAGGAAGGTCAGGAAGGCGTCAGGGATGAGTTTGTAATAGTATGTCTACACAGACATGTATTTTCTTTACTCTTTCTTTTTTATTGCAGTACTGGAGATGGAACCCAGGGGTATTCTACCTCTGAGCTACACTCCTAAACCTATTTTTTTTTTTTTTACACAGTGTCTGACTGAGTTGCAAAGGGCCTCGCTAAGTAGCTGAGGCTGTCGGTGAACCGCAATCCTCCTGTCTCAGCCTACCCAATGCTTAGATTATAAGTGTGAGCCACCAGGCCCAACATTTCTTACTCTTTATCTAACTCACATATGCCCAATTTCCAAACCAAGATAACCTGACCCAAGCGAAGCCTGTGCCGTCTACTGTCCCAGCCCCTGCCACTCCGCCCATCTTGCTGCATTCTTTCAAAATTTATTTCATGCTGTTGAGCCACTAAGATAATGATAGAGAATAAACCTAATCAGCCTTGTTTAGAGAACCTAATTTGTGAAAATCCACGCATTCTATCAACGAAGAGTATGTATACAAATGCATTCCACTCAAATCACAATTTACCTACTATGTTTATAATGATAGGTATTCTCTGTCTGGTCAAAGTTGATTTTCAAACAGATAAGCTTTAATTTTATGGATTCTCTTAACAAGCTGCACTTCTTGCCCCGTTTCCTTGATTCTCTGTGCAGCATAATGAGTAACTTGATATCCACCTCATATTTTATGGGCATGTAATTCAGCCAGATCCAGATGCACGGGAGTTACTCCTGCTTGACTTCCCAACATCCCCTCCACAGCCTCAATTAGATGATTATTTAACAGCCAGTTGAATTCCCAGGCCAAGCCATCAAGGCCTGCATCTTTAATTGCCCAAACTGTTTGTTCTAACATGTGGCTTTTAAACATCCTGCTGGGTCAAGTTTAATTGAAAAAAGATGTCTGTCCCTATCCTGAGAAGACTTTACAGGATAGAGTACAAGCAGGGGTTGAATGAGATAACCCCCAAAATTCTAATGCACTAAACCCCAAATATCTACGTGTGTGTGTGTGTGTGTGTGTGTGTGTGTGTACTAAAGGGAGCCAGATTCTTTCCAGTTGGAAGGAGTTGGGAAACCAAATGAGTTGGCACAGGCCTATAATCCCAGTACTTGGGAAGCTGAGACAGGAGGATAGTTAGTTTGAGGCCAGCCTCAGCAACTTAGAGGGACCCTCAGCAACTTAGCGAAAACCAGTTCAAAAAAACAAAACAAGCCGGGCGTGGTGGAAATGCTTGTAATCCCCATGCTTGGGAGGCGGAGACAGGAGGATTGTGCAGGTTCGAAGCCACCTGTGCTGGCTTAGGAGACCCTGTTTCCAAATAAAAAAATATATAAAATAGGTCTGGGAGTGTAGCCCGGAGGTAGAAGGGCTTCCAGGAACCCCAGTACCACCAAAACAAAACAAAAAAAAAAAACCAAAAAAACAACCAAACAAAAAAGGGCGTAACTCTCCTTCTGAGACAGAGCTCAGAGGTAGAATGGCCTTGGGTTTCATCCCAAGTAACAAGTAAACTTTCTCCCCCCACTGTTGGGAGTTTTATTTCCTTTTGTACCAAGATCAACATTTGAATCATACTTTGAATTGATGAGGAGGTAAAATAAGTCTATGATGAGTTAAAAAATTACCTAACTTGTCCCGGTAGAAATAAATCTATAAGCACAGCCTAATACTGCAGATGTTGTCTTTCTAACCTCCACTAAATATGTGATCATCTCAAAGACAGATGTTAGCCTAATAGACACAGAGCATGAGAGAATTATAATCAAATGTCTGGCAGGTCAGATAAACCTGTTATTTTTTTTTTCTTTATGTTTTGATTCCGAAAATTTTAACTGAAACTATTTTGACAAGGTCTATGGCTTAGGTAATTACACCTCAAATTAATAAAGCAACTTACATTTCGTCTCTAGTTCTTCACTACTGTGTATCTACCCTATTTAACCTGGCCATGCTGGAGAGTTCTAGAGTCTCTTGCATGGTGTCCAGTGAAGCTTGGGCACTGAGATTCGTCAACGGCTGCCCCTAGAACACTTGATTCTCAATAAGCAGCCTTAGGGGAATTTAAGAAAAAGGCTTTTAATTCAATTTTTCTATCTTACAGCCTCTCCATTTCATGCTATATAAAATAAAACCCAGGCCAAATTCAATCCCAAGTACTTTTCAGAGGTATCTTAAAAATGTATTTAGAAAGCCCATATAATTTCCATTTTTTGATTCTTCTGTAATAGATTTCCCTCAGCTGCCCCATGCCCTGAGATCCACAGACCCCAGCCTCACATAGACTGAACCCAAGATCTCCAAATAACTGAGCAAATAAATCTTCTTTCCTCTAAATCGTGTGGTCCGTTGTTTGGGAGTACAGCAGTGAGAATGTTGATCAAAGCATATGCTTTTTATCTTTCTATTCTTCACTTTTGTGCTTAATCCCATGTATCATTTTATAAAAAAATAATAAAAATCAAAGTATTTTAAGCCAAATAAAGGCATGTCCATATGATAATATTATGTACCAGAAAGTTGTTCTGTTCTACAGTTGCTTTTTTGAAAATGTGCTGGGTTTAAATATTTGAAAAATATTTTTTATATGTATAGAATTGAGTTATATATACATAGGTATGTATATATAATAATCCAAATTATCTTCTCTGGTAGTATTTTATTTTGCACATGGCCTGTAATGCCCTGAGGATCAAAGTCTTATGGTTGTTCTCTGAGGGTTGAGAAAAGACCGGGAGAAAAACCAGATTCCTGGAAAGAGACACGCAAAGATGGTAATTTTCATATTCATATGTTCTATAGGTGTTCTTTTATTTTTTATCTTTAAATCATATAAAGTGATCTTAATTATTTCATTAACCTATTTTTCTGTCAAGAATAAAGTACATTTGATTATTTTTGCCCAAAGGCAAAGATGCAACATACAATTAGGATCACTTTTTCTAATATGAAATAGTGGTTTACTTATAATACTATAATGAAATAAAAACAGCTTTTATTTTATTTGTTAGGATATTATTATTATTATTATTATTATCATTGTTATTATTACTTTCAATAATGGGGGTTGAACCCAAGGGTGTTCTCTTAGCTATACCCCTAGCCCTACTTTAGTTTTTATTTTGAAACAAAGTCACACTAAAGCTGTTGAGAAGTAAATATTTAACTGTGTCTTGGTTCTTTGAGAAGTGGCAATACCTACCCTGGGATATAGAGAAGCAAATGAAAATGCTACCTAGCTGGAAGGCTATAATGGCATTCTTATGAAAGTTCTGGACAACTTCCAAAAAGACCTTGGAAAAGATAAAATAAAGACTTAAATAATATTTATCAGTTATTCCCTTATGTGAAAGAAAACCAAATAAGCAGAAATTAAGCCATTTCAAAGTCACTTAAACTGAACTCTCAAAGGCACAAGGAAAGATCTTTAATCCTAGTGCCCATCAGACATACTTCCTCTGCAAACCTGAAGAAACACTTTTGTCTTTAACTTCATTTTCCTGGGTTTTGAAAGGAGAAGGACTGGATTTTGTTTCCTCAAAGACCTTGAAGAGATTGATTGCCCAGTGGTTTCTAAAGACCTTTGAAAACCAGAGGGCTGAAATGTAACATACTATACGTTTCCCTGCCTTGATCATGACACATCTATTAATTTCTCTGTAATTCATTTTCCACTACATTTTGCTCTTTAACCCACTGGTTATTATTATTATTTTTTTTTTTATTTGAGATGTGTTTTCCTGAGAAAGGGACAGAGCAATCCTCTGCTCAGTACTTTTTTTTTTTTTCCGGTGGTACTGGGGTTCCTGGAAGCCCTTCTACCTCCGGGCTACACTCCCAGACCTATTTTTATATTTTTTATTTGGAAACAGGGTCTCCTAAGCCAGCGCGCGCGGCTGGCTTCGAACCTGCGCAATCCTCCTGTCTCTGCCTCCCAAGCGCGGGGATTACAAGTGTGCGCCACCACGCCTGGCGTGCTGCTCAGTACTTTGAATGGGACCACTGGGCTTGGGCCATTTTCTAAAACATGCTACTGACTTCTATTTCTTTTTTCTTCTTTTAAATTTTTCTTTATTTCTCCTCCTCTCTCCTCCTCATCCTCTTCTTTCTCTTTCTCCTTCCCCATTTTATGAAATATTTCAAACACAAAGAAAATTAGGACAATGTGAAACTTCCCATGCCTGCAGTCATGACGCAGATGTCACAAGGAACAATGTTCACCTGGATCTTCTTCAGATCTATATTTATTGAAAATAAAATGCTGCCTACAGATGAAGCCTACGGGCCTCTCCTGATTCCCACTGGCCTCCTTCCAGAGCTAAGCTCTGCCTTCAAAACTATGTCTCTCTTCCAATGAGGTTTTAAATTCAATGTGATTATATCAGGGAGTTTAAAATGTACATAAATGGTATGGTACCAAATAAATCATCTCTAACTCGCTTTTAATTCAACAGTAATATATATCAAAGTTTAACTCATATGCTGCAGATAAACTTGGTTTGCTCATATGAGTGCATATTGTTTCCCTGGATGTGCTAGAATTCATCTTCTTTCCATCTTGATAGCTATTTATATTTTCATAAAATTTCACTATTAAAAGCACTATAATGAAAACAGTTGTGAACATGTATACGTTTCTCTAGCATGTCCCTTTGCAGAGAAGTTCTTGAGTCATACGCAACGTATATTCAACGAATTTAAATTATTTTTCAGAGAGGTTATAGTGCTATCAGATTATTGGATTCAGTTTCTCTGATTCTTAAGATTGTTATTTTCTTTATTGTCGCACATCTGGGAGATATTATATAGTGCCTTATGTTTTATGTTTTTTTTTTTGATCCTGAGGTAAATTTGCATATACCAACAATCACCCTGCTGAGTATACAGCTTTATGAATTTTCTGAAAAATCCATGCACTTGTATAAACACCACCACAATCAAATATAGATATAAATAAAAATATAAAGCGTGGTGGTACACGCTTGTAATCCCAGGACATGGGTGGCTGAGAAAGGAGGATCGTGGTTCAGGGACAGCCTCAGCTACTACTTAGTGAGGCCCTTTGCAACTCAGTGAGACCCTGTTTCAAAATAAAGAATAGAAAAATAGGGCTGAGGGTGTAGTGTGGAAGTAGAATGCCCCCGGGTTCCATCCCCAGTATCAATTATATATATGTAACATGTCCATCATCTCAGGAAGTTTCCGTTTGCCGCTTTATACCCAAATCCTCTCCAGTCTTAGAATGGCTTATCAAGTTTTCAAATAAAATGTATTTATAACCTTACTGGGCAAAGATCTTGATATCTTTTTGTATCTGTGCTCTGAGTTTTCCGTTCATGTCATGCATCCAGATAGAATCCATTTGCATATAAATACTAATAATAAATAAATGCAGTACACTAATGTTTTGATCTATGACATATCTCATATACAATTGTTGTCCCATAAATTCTGACACCTTGTGACCCCACGGCCATCTTGATTCATTTATACAACACTATCATTTTTCATAACAAAATCATCTAAGATGCATTTCTCAGAAGATATTCCTGTCATTAACAAATGTATGACTAATTAAAATGCATATATATGCATATAAATGCATATATAATATATGCATATATAATTAAAACCCTGATTATATATATGTGTGTGTGTGTGTGTATATATATATATATATATATATATATATATATATATATATATATATCAGGGTTTGAATTAAAATTTGGTTGAGTTTGATGGTGCATACCTGTAATCCCAGTACTTGGGAGGCTGAGATAGGAGGATCACAGGTTTGAGGTCAGCTTCAGCAATTTTACTGAGGCTTTAACAACTTAATGAGGACGTGTTTTAGAAAATGCAGCTGAGATGAGCTTTGAGATACCATCTAAGAGTTTTCCAAAAATTATTTAATTTTCTGAGCTAAACAGCTAATGATTGGCAGTGAGTCAAAGTTATTATCTAGAAACCATGTTTCTTTTTTCTCCTACCCTTGAACTATTTTTCTTTTTTCACCCTCAAAAACATTGTTTTAGGATGCAACATGACTGACAAACATTCAGGCAAGATGTTTATATGCAGGATATAGAGAATACTGTCTGCAGCCAGTTCTCTTGTCAAGAAAGTGATAAAAAGCCACCTTTGCTCATGCTTCAGTTTTCTTGGTTAGAATTAGCTGTCTGTGTCTGTGAGCAGGTGCCAGAGAACATGACCTCCAAGCCTTCTTGGAAGATAAATAAATGCACAGAATAATGTGGAGAAGTAAATATGACACGCCACTAATATACTCAAGCTGTTTTTATTTGTTTTTTTAACCAAGTTTTAGATTTCCCCATGTATAAAAATATTTGAGCCGGCATGGTGGCGCACGCTTGTAATCCCCGCGCTTGGGAGGCGGAGACAGGAGGATGGCGCTGCTTCGGAGCCGGCCTCGCTGGCTTCAGAGACCCTGTTTCCAAATAAAAAAATATAAAATAGGTCTGGGAGTGTAGCCCGGAGGTAGAAGGACTTCCAGGAACCCCAGTATCACCACCAAAAAAAAAAAAAAATGTGTGAAAGTGTTGCTTAATTTATAAGATATATTCTTACATAGTTTACATTAGTTTTCTGGTACCAGTAAACTATTATTACATTGAAAAATTAATATTCATATTTACTGAACTAATACACTATGCTAAATTATCTGAAGAAAATCTTGAGTTTTTTAACCACTCTCTAACGTAATAACAATTTTATTCTTTAATAACTATTAGTCTTTATTTTTTCTTCCTTCGCACGTTCTTTAGTTCCTTTGTTTTCTCTCTTTTCAAGTAATGATCGCAGCCAAATTTATCTTGTTCTTCACTTTAAAGGAAACAATTATAAAATGACTCAAAGCCCGGCATTCTCTTTATGTTTTCATAGATATTATTTGTCCGGTGAAAGAAATAACTTGTAGCTGGAGATGGTGGTACTCGCCTGAAATTCCAGTACTTGGGAGGCTGAAAGAGGAGGATCGCAGGCTTGAGGCTCTTCTCAGCAATTTAGAGAGGCTCTTAAGAACCTAGATGCTATTTCAAAATAAAAAATGAAGGTAGAAAGCCCCTGGATTCAATCCCCAGTACCACAATAAACAAACAAACAAACAAATCAATAAATCAATAAATAAGAAAAAAATAACACGTGTGTTCTTTTGCTAATAGCTTTTGACATGCATAGGGGCTAAAATGTATCAAATCATTTTCGGTGTTCATTGTATTAATCACATGAATTTTCATCTTTCAGTCAAAAAGATTAGATCAATACATTTTTCACTACCGTCATTTCTGCATTTACATCTTTATGATAATTATTTATCAATAAATAACATTTTTAATGCAGTTTGTTAATATTTTAATAATTTTGTGCTTTTGTTCCTCAGCAACTAGGTCCAGCCAATCAGAGCTTCTTTTTTTTAACCCTTTGTATATCTCTCAAACACATTTATATATTTCCCTCATTTTATCTAGAAATGCTATATACAGGGTCATTTTATGAGATTTTTTTTGTTAAATCTTTTATTACCTGAGATGTTTTCATTAGCTTGCTTTACATTTTCAATTATTTAGCCTTTGTAGGAAAAAAAAGGCTACTTCAGCAGAATTATCTAGACTTTACGAGACACCTCCTCCAAGTTCTCTGATTCGGATTGTATGGAATCCATTTATAGTTCCATGAATGGTACATAACTGGTAGCGACTCAACGTAATTCTATTTATTGGCATATAAACTCTGTCCTGTATGGTAGGAGTTCAGTTGACTTTCCTTCCCATGATGAAAAACCCTTTCTCTGCATTTTATACATTTATTTTAGTATTTTTTTAATCTATGAACCTGTTTTTTGCATTCTAAAGTCATTATAGCGTCTTTATATTTCTCTGATTAATTCAATGAACACTTAGTCATGATTTACCTTTTTCTTTTGTAGAACAATATCATTTGACAGCTTTTGCTCTTGTGTGTACTATGTTCTCGAGTCTTATTGTTTTTCTCCCCATATTGGGTAGGTGGATTCTTTAGTTCATTATTGCAGATTTTATTGGAGGTTCCCCCAAAGGCTCACGTATTGAAAACCAGGTGACCAGCAGGTGGCAGTGTTGGGAGGTCGTATAAATTGAGGGGCTGGGGCCCAGCTGGAAGAGATGGGTCCCTGAGGCTACACCTTTGAGCCCCTGACCCTCTGCCTCCTGTCTGCCCTGAGATGAATCCCTCTGTTCACCATGTACGTCAGCCATGATGTTCTGGGCCTGATGTTGTGCCTCCCTTTGGGCCCAGAAGCAATGGAGTCAGGTGATCACACAATGGAATCTCTGAAACCGTGAGCAAAGAGCAGTTTTCCCTCGACTACTACGCTAATTTTTCACGTATTTTGCGCCACAGTGATAAACTGCTGGTTAACACAATGGTGCTTTCTGTTTTTTATTTTATTACAATTGGTTCAATTCAAATTGACTTAATTGTGCCAGTTCTTGTCATTCTATGCCTCCAGCTTGATGTGTCTTCTGTCTTTCCTCTTAGGAATATGATTTTTTGTTTGGTTTGAACCTTCTAATTTGCTATTGCCTTATGCACAACTGCCTTTATGGTAAAATTTCTATCTACCTTGGACTGGAAAGGACTTTATGGAATACTTTATTTGTATTTGTTAGGGCATGGGTATTTTTTTTTTTTTTTCGTTTTGTGGTACTGGAGATTGAATCTAGGGGGATTCTACTACGAAGCCATATTCATAGCCATGTTTATTTTTTATTTTGAAACAACGTCTAACTCGGTTGCTGAGAGTCTGGCTAAGCTGTCCAGTCTGGTTGCAAGCCCTTCAGCTTCTTGTCTGAGCCTCCCATGTACAAATGGATACCACCACGCTCAGCTCTGGGTACCTTTCTTTTCTGGTTCTGAACAGGTAATAATCCTGAAGCTTTGGCTTATGGTTCCAATATGTGAATATGGTGCTGGCCTAGGACGTCCATTTCTCGCAGGATAAGATGGTGATCCTGGGTTGGTTACATGTTTTCTTATTGCTTCTCAGATATATCCATCAAGGTTTATTTTAAGGATCAGAAAAGAGTTTAATACGGTGAATTAGAATGGAAGAATCGATGAAGTAGATTGTAGACATGGCCCCAGATCAACAAAGTCACACTCTGCATAACGTCAGTTCTGTGGTAGACTCAAGAACCCAGCTCCACATCCCCTGCTGCTTCCGTCCCTGCATCTCCACTCCTTGTAAACTGTTGGACAGACACTGGACGGACTGCGGCTGCAGAGCATCCCATGACCCCACAGCCTTCCCTACAGAAGAGGCTGAAAAATAACTCCAACTCTTACCATTCAGTCTCCTAGCAGTGCATCATTTGAATAAATTTTCCTTCAGACCCCTAACGGCACCGAAGTGTAAAAACTGTAGTTATTTTTCTTTTATATTTGGCTTGTTTTAACTTTCTCTGGGCATCGCCAATTAGAATAAGAGTGTGACAGAGCTTAAGTAATTCTGTGTGTGTGTGTGTGTGTGTGTGTGTGTGTGTGTGTGTATGTGTTAGGAAGTGGGTGATACTGAGGATGAAAACGAGGGGCCTTTTACCTCTGAGCTATACCCACAGGCCTACTTTTTTGGAAACAGGGTCTCACTAAGTTGCAGAGGGTCTCACTAAGTGATTGAGGCTGTCTGTGAACCTGTGATCCTCCTGTCTTAGCCTTTCAAGTTCTGAGATTACAGATGTGCACCCACCCTTATGCCTGGCTTGAGTAATTCAATCAATAGGGGCCACAGCTGGACTAAGAGGAGAACTTTATTTCGAAGAATTGGTTCTAGCTGGCCACTTCTCAGGTATCAATGGGAAAGTGCCATGTGAATCATCTTGAAAGCAGATGATAATTTTGAGTCAGAAGCAGATTTATTGGGGGCAACACTTCTTAAATGGAAAGAGGAAGAACAAATTGGGTGAGTGAGCAACAGGATTTCAAAAGAGATCTCATAAAGTCTCTTCTCAGGAGACAGGAAGGGCCAGGGCAATGACAGCCCATTGAGGATGTCTACATTACATAGAGAAGGCCAGGCCCTTGTGTTGCAGGCTGACTCAGTGGTTGTCTGGGTGTATCTCTAGGCTCTCAAGCTCAGAAAACCTGATAGAGTCAGTATTTTGAGTTAGAAGACATAATAGTGGTGACTGAGAGAGGGGTGTGAAGAGGAATCTTAGAGCCACAAAGAGTGTAGTTTAAGCAGAATGTGTCAGGAATGGGGACTTGGTAAATTCGAGCTCGTTTATTCTCGCTTCTCTTTCTTATGTCCTCTTTTTTCTAATTGTTGAAAAAGCTAAGCTATTCAGTAGTATTGTAAAAAGATGAGCTGTGGTATTGTGGTTTGGAGGTGTTGCTGATGCGATAGTATTAAGAGGCAGGATCTTTGACGGCAGGAGGTTGGGTCATGAGGGTTCCTCCCTGGGGAAGGAGTTCAAGTCTACCTGTTAGAGTCCTCCCCCGGCCTTCCGTCCACTTGCATATCCACCTTGTACCCGGGACATTGTCATCTTTCTCCCCTTGGTTGATGTAGCAACGGGTACCATCCTGGAGGTAAGGAGCCACCCACAGCAGAGGACTCAACCCGCTGGCACCTTCATCTTGCACTTCCCAAACTTCACAACAATGCAAAAACTCTTTTTTTTGTCCTTAGAATTATTTATTCAGTCATGAGTATTCTACTTTTCTGTTTCTGTGGATTTTCCTATTATAGACATTTTGTGAAAGTTAAACATATACTCTCTGATCTTCTGTGACTCTTTTTTTTTTTTTTTTTTTTTTGCCGTACTGAGGATGGGACCCAGGGCCATTCTACCTCTGAGCTACACCCCCAGGTCTATTTTTTATTCTTTTCATTTTGGAAACAGAGTCTCACTGAGTTGCAAAGTGCCTCGCTAAATAGCTGAGGCTGTCTGTGAACCACGATCCTCCGGTCTGCCTCCACACCCAGCCGGCCTTTTTTATTTAGCATCTTTGTGTGTGTGTGTGCGCGCGCGCACGCGCGTGTGCCTGTGTGTAGTACTAGGGGTGGGACCTAGGGACATTCTATCTCTGGACTATACCCCAGCCCCATTTTTTAAATTTTTGATTAAAAACAGGATTCAGCTTAGTTTCTGATAGCCTCATTCACTTGCTGAGGCTAACTTCAAATCTACGATCCTTGAGTCTCAGCCTCTCAAATACTGGGATTATAGGCGTGTGCCCCCACGCCCAGTCATTTTGCATCTTCTAAAGGTGCATTATGAGGTTGCATGTATTAATACTTGATTCATTTTTATTACCAAGTCATATTCCATTCAATGAATATATCGTGGTTTCATTATGCAGTTATCATCTGTTGGAAATTTAGATTGCCCCTGATTTGGGGGCTATTATGAATAATGCTGCTGTAAACATTGGTATAGTAAAATGAAATAATAGTGGCATAAAATTTTTGTGTAGTCACATATTTTTCTTTCTCTTGGGTATATAACTGGGAGGTTGGATTACTAAGTCGTAATGGTAAATTATATCATTCATCAAATGAGTTCATATCAAATCACCATGTCATTGCTTTTGAGAAAGTGCCAAGTTGTTTTCCAGAGTGTCTACGACATTTCACATTTACACCAGCAATGTGCGGGCTTTCGATTTCTTCGTCTCCTCTTTCTGTCTCTCAGTTCTGTTATGCCATTCCAGTGAATGTAAAAGAGGACTTCATGTTACTTCAATTTGCATTTCCTTGATATCTAGCGATGTCGAGCATCTTGTCATATGCTTAGTGGAATGTATTCCAGTGTACAGAATTACATCCTACTATATAGCTGCAATGGAGGAAAGTAAAATAAAGAGAAAGGTCAGGTTTGGAATCAGAGAAGGTAGACTCATCAGAAATTAGAAGCACAAGTTTGAAGGAGTCTTCTAGGATGTAGAGTTCCATCATACCAAGGCATGATTTCCTTGCAGTATGACTGTCAAATAGCTGTTTCTGTTATATTTCAATGTAAATCAATAACCTAAAGTATGCTTGGAGGTGTTCCTGAGGTATGGCTGGAACACCAAAAGTGTTCCTAAGCTTCCACTTCTATAAAATAAGTGAGAATTTTGTGGCATATTATAGTACTTGATAATTCAAAAAGTTTTATTGGGAGCCAGGTGTAATCCTAGTTATTCAAGAGGCTAAGGCAGGAGGATCACAAGTCCAAGGCCAGCATAGGCCTCTTAGTAAGATCCTGTCTCAAATATATATATATATATATATATATATATATATATATATATATATATATATATGAAGGATTGTGAATATTGCTCAGTGATAGAGTTCTTGCCTAGCATGTGTCAGACCTTGTGCTACACTCCTACTACAATAAGCAACATAAAAAGCTTTTGGTTATTTTTAACTTTTATTTTTTTACTTTTTCATTTTTTAGTGGTACTGGAGATGGAACCCAGGGGCCTTCTACCTCCGGGCTACACTCCCAGACCTATTTTATATTTTATTTGGAAACAGGGTCTCTTAAGCCAGCTGATGCTGACTACAAACCTGTGCCATCCTCCTGTCTCCGCCCCCCAAGCGCGGGGATTACAAGCGTGCGCCACCACGCCTGGCTAACCAATACTTTTAAATAAGATTAAAAAAAAATGGTATTCTGGACATGAGAGCACATTTTGAAATATTTTCTGTGTAACTCAGGTTAAGAAATTACCTGAACTTTCTCTATTGCTTTAATGCATCCTTGAACTAGGGGAAAGTGATTTGTGTATTTTCTGTCATTGGTCTAGCTGGAATTACAGAATTTTCTCAATTGGGGGGTATTGTTAAGAGCACAGTTATCATCAGCCTCCTCAGCAGCAGCAACATAATTTTGGGCCTAGAGATTATGTGCTTCATAATTTATCAAAATTGATTGTGGGCTGCTAATTACAAAACAATGATAATTTGTCTTACTCTAGGGAAAAGAAGTTTGAGCTGACTAAATTATTTCTCAATATTGGAGGTTTTGCTGCAAGTGTGGATTGTAAGCGGCTTGCTCCTTTGCGTATGGTGTTGTGTGTGTGTTGTTCATATATTTATATGTATTTCTATATATGGCTTTGCACACCTTCACTGAGAATTATCCTTTGCTGAATAAAATTTTATGGACCTTGAAATTTTCCATTTCTCTCACTCCCTTTTCACCTGGTTTCCTGTTCAATGACCTGATGTGCGTGACCAGGTGTGTGTGGTTTTCTGGTTACATTCACTTGTCATGCAGAATTTTGGACAGTGGTATGTTTTGTGGGCTGATCCATATAACTCTAGTCTTTATGCAAAATAGTTAATATTTATGCAAAATAATTAAATACATTGGCTTGGTCCTTACCAGCTCTTTCCTCTTAGTTTTACTGGATATTTTAATCACTTACTTAAGGTGTTTGGTGATATATCTCTGCAATGGCTTAGTTTTGGAAAAATATCAGAAAACAGGTTTTATGCAAGCCAATAAAAGGAAGGAAAAATATAATTTAAGAGAAATTTAAACAACTGATAGCATAATAGCAGGAGTCAACGAAAAAAGGGAAGCCAGCATATTTCCTTTGAAAATTTTTACTACTTCTATGTTGTAGGGAAAAAAAGTAAAACATCTGTTTATTACTTAGAGTGTATTTTTGTTTAAAAGAAATCGTTTTGTCTGAATTTCACCTAGGGACATTTAGCTGCTTCTGCCTGACTTTATATGAATCAGAGCTTCCTCTTTTTTTTAACTAAAGATGTCTAGATTCTCAAATCATTTGTGTAAATGAACTTTTATGGCTGATTTTCATGTGTGTTGTATAATGAACCTACTGTAGAAATTATCTTTTATATTTCTCACTCTCTTATCTTAGGTACACTCCCATTGTCTAAAATTATCTTTCCTATTTCTCACTCTCTTATTTTCTCAGGTACACTTCCCTTGTCTACTACTGCAGCATACAAATAAATCAATTTAGTAAGAGGCACAGAAAAGAGAGGACATCTGGTCAAATCACAAAGTCTAGAATTGTCCTCCATACTCTTCTACTGGATATTATACACTTTTGTGCCTCTAAAAACACTCTGCGTTTGATTACATATTATCCAGTGAATTGGTTAAGCTTATTGTTATTTTTCCTTAGGAGAATTCTTATGTCTTCATTGTATGTGTTTATCTTTTCTTTTATTAAGCTGGAAATCACTCCAAGGAACTTGGTCCTTCCTGTGGTTAAAAGAATCAGCACTTTTGTGAGCTATGAGCTGCTTCTGTGTTGTGATGAATGACAGCTAGCAAGTGTAGTTTTTCTAATTTTGGGCTAAGCTGGTGGATTCCAGACATTATCCTATGTGTGATCTCCTCCTGATGTCCCTATCTCCATGTGTCCCATCTTGGATGCTCTTTGGTAAGAAGAGAAATAGGTGATCTTATGCGGAACTAATTCCTTCAAGTTTGAGAATGCAGTCACAAAAGTTCAGTAGTTTTGAGTGCAAAAAAAAATTACATTAATGAGAACGGGAGGAAAAGATTGAGGTCAGCTTGAGCAAAGGTCTAGATGCTTGCTTTAATCATAGTATTTCTGGTAAGCCTTTGAACTCATTCAGTATGTGACTGCATATATCATGGTGGGTACGAGATGCATAACATTTCTTTTTCAAACCCCTAACTGTTAAGGCAGTATACATGTGACTCTCATCTAACAAGTGTAGGAAGCACAAAACATCAATAAGTGGTCTTGAAAATGGAAATTTCTCTCAAAGGTGATTTCAAGCAAATTTCAGCATGTTTTAAGTTATGTTTTTACCCCTGTTTTATTGTTGCTCATCCAAATCCTCACTTACTTGCTGGTTCTCATCTTTCCTAGAATGTTCATATGTTATAGTAAGTAAAATGCCTGGTTAAAACAAACAACCCAATCAAGAAATGGGCAAATGAACTGAATAGACACTTCACAAAAGAAGAGATACAAAGGGCCAAGAGATACATGAAAAGATGCTCTTCATCACTGGCCATCAGGGAGATGCAAATCAAAACAACACTGAGATTCCATCTAACCCCAGTCAGAGTGGCAAGCATAAAGACATCAAACAACAACAAATGCTGGTGAGGATGTGGGGAAAGAGGAACTCTTTTACACTGTTGGTGGGAGTGCAAACTAGTTCAGCCACTATGGAGATCTGTGTGGAGATTCCTAAGAAAGGTGGGAATAGATCCACCATATGATCCAGCTATACCACTCCTGGGTATCTTTCCAAAGGGGTTGAATTCAGAGAAATACAGCAACATATGCATACCTATGTTCATAGCAGCACAATTTGTAATAGCCAAAATATGGAACCAACCCAGACCACCATCAACAGATGAATGGATAGCAAAACTGTGGGAAATACACACAATGGAATTCTATTCAGCCATAAAGAAGAACAAAATTATATCATTTGCAAGAAGATGGAAAGCCCTGGAGAGCATTATGTCAAGTGAGATCAGCCAAGCACAGAAGGAGAAGGTACATATGTTTCCTCTAATATGCCCAAACTAGGGAACACAGAGGATACCAGTGGGACTCCAGATAATGGAGGGGAAATACCAGCAAAGTTTGAATGGAAAGATAGGAGAGGAGGAAGGCTGATCTTGATTAATGAGGGTCTACATCTGAACATGTGTAAAATTATGAATAAGACATGGTTAACCTGGACAACCATTGGTGGGAGGGGGGAAGGGAAAACGGGGGTGGGGGGGAGAGGGCACCAAATATAGTTTAAATATATACTATTTATGTTCAATAAAAAAATTGTTAAAAAAATGCCTGGTTAACCAAAGCTACTAATCCAAGAGGAAGACTTTCAGGAGAAAGCAGTTCTAAAATGAGTTAGAAACAGAATGAGCAAAAACTCTTTACTGGCTGAGCAATTTTTTGGGCCACAACTTCTGGAAGCAACACATAACCAAATTTATAACTTTGCAAGGTTTGGCTTTAGAGCAATACACATCTATTAGTAAAGCTGTGAGGCTGGCGATCAGGTGATCCTCGGCATATAGGCGTGTCAGTCCCAGAGGTGAGATTGTATGCCCCGAACTCCATATAACAACATGAAATGAATCACTAATATTTTAAATTGTTTTGCCCCAATTTAGAATAGCTACTGACTGTCTTCTCAGTCAAGGATATTCTAAAAGCAATGATAATAATAATAATAACAACAACAATGATCACTTTTGGGGAAGAGGTGAGGTGAGTCATCCCAAAATAAATTGCAAAGAAGTAATTTATTAACCAACTTCCTTTTTAATTTTTAATCACTTTGTCGTGAAATATAAGTAGCATGTTTTTTGCCATGCTCATCAGTTTTGAGTAACCATTTCAGCTGCAGTCTGTGTCTTCACATTGCTGCATAAACATCATTGCCAAGGTTTTCATCTCCCCCACCTTGCACCAGGTTAACCACAGCTCACTGGTATTCTCTTCCACCAGCCCCTGGAAATACCCGGCTTCCTACTTTCTGTCCTGTGAATTTGACTCCTCTAGACACTCTGTATAAGTACGATCCTACTTATCATTTATTAAAAAACATTTATTAAAAAATAAATGTTTGCCCTTTTCTTCACTGAGCCTAATATCTTTAAGGTTTATCTATGTTGTAATATATGTCCGAATTCTTCAAAGGCTGAGTAAGATTCTATTGTATGCCTATGTCACATTTTGCTTATCCATTTATTTTTCTCCAAAGTCATCTTGTGCCTATCTGTTGGTTAATATGAGTAATGCTATATGAACTTCATTTTGAAAGGAGAAACCCTCACCCAAAGAATTATCACTTCAGCCCAGTGTTTCATGGTGTATTTGGGGACCATGGAGGAACTGAGCTCTAGACACAGTGTATTGAAACCACAGATAATGTTTAGATGGTCTATAAATATGCCTTGTCATGCAGAATATCTACTCTCTCGGGTGGCTAACTTGTATTCTCTTCTCTGTCATGCTTTTTGTAATTATTAAATACATCTAGTTAGGGCTGTTCCATGCAGGTGTTGCTCCTGATTTGTGATACATACCTTTCTTGTTCATCATTTTGAAGTGTTTGATGGAACTGAGATTTGTATGATCTTTCCCAGAAGGCAGAGCCAAGTATTAATTGGGCATGCTTCATTGGTGTTTCTGGAGCTACTAACTGTGTCTGTTTAAAAGTGAAAGGTCATTGCCTTATCTTCTGGAATACAGTGATGTATGCTCTATTCACCTGTGATTTTATGGCAAAAGAACTCTGATCCAGGGATTTGGGGTTTTATCAGGTCCTCCTCAATAGGATGCCTTTTAATTGCTTGACATAAATTACTCCTTGAGGTATGGTGCTATTCTCAAGTGTCCAGCCAAGCCCCCTGGCCAGCCCTACTCGAAGCCACAGTAAAATTGGCATCCATCAGTAGAGAAGGAAAGCTAACATCCAGACCCCAGAGAGGTAATTTGGTCCAGAATGCAATCCAGCGATGTTTATGTTTCAGATAAAGTGCTTACAACACTCTTGCTGGCCTTTTGACCCCATTCCCTTGTTCATGTGCTTCTAGAGGAAAGTGATACTTAACTCAAATCTTCACTTTTATTAGCTTTCAGAGTTAACTGGGAGTCCAGTCTAACATTATCTCTGCTATAAACATCCTGTTACAATCATATCTCGCATACCTTGGGGAAAATGATTAAGTATACTTCATCATGGGAACAGAGGGAGGGATCATAATTCCTCCTTCTTCCCTCCCTCCCTTCTCTTTCCTTTTCCCTTGATTGTTTCTTCTTTTCTTTCCTGGTCCCTCTCTCCTTCCTTTTCCATCTTGTATTCTTTTACTCTCTCTCCCTTCTGCCATCTTTCCCTCTTTTCCCCTTCCTTTCTTTCGTTCCTTCTTTCCTCTCTCCCTCGTTCCTGGTTTTTCTTTTCAAATTCATGAGTGTATAGGTTGTAAATTCAAGACAATGTATTTTCATAATTTGTAGTATAAAAAGAATATTCTTCTCCTAACAATAATATTTAGTCCGCTGATACTTCGTGTCCTTTGGCAGTTTCGTGAGCTTTTGTTTATGACACTCCCTATCTGTGGAGTGTTCTCTTTATTTACTTTTATATAGCTAATAACTGTCATCCTTTCTAGTCATGTTGGAAAATATGGTCTAGGCAAATTTTAATTTCAGATGCCATTTGCTCTGTAAACGATTCTTTAATCTGTGTCCAGTGAGTACTAGACCTACTGCTGGAGCTCTCCTCCCATGCTGTTTTGCCACCAAAGGATCCATGTGGGGCCTAGTGGGAGGTCCTAGGTCGATTGAGAGCATAGTATTGAATGGGATTAAGGTCTTTCTTGTTGGTTAATTCTCCTATAGGGATGCTTATAAACGCCAGAACCTGGCTGCACCCATTCTCTCTTTAGCTTTCTGAATTCCTTGCTGCTGAATGTTCTTCCACTACTGCCATCCACCATGGTGCAACACAGCTGAAGACACCCTCACCAGAACTCAGATGATGTAGATGAGCCCTTTTACCTCCCAAGCTGTAAGCTAAACAAGCCTCTTTCATTTTTAAAGAAACTTGCCTAGGGTATTCTGTGATAGTAATGAAAAGGTGACTAATGCATGTGTTTTGTCCTTTTTCCTCTGAATATGGTACTTGCATGTTTACTTGACTTTTTGTCAGCAGGCTACAGACTACAGGCAAGGGTTGTGTGATGTTCTATTGTGTATCTTCCATATTTAGTAGGGTGCCTGCCATCTGGGAGGTAGTGAATAAATATGCATTAAATAGCTTAGAAAAAATAGGAACTGTACACATCATCAAAGGGATCTGATATTATCATCATATTAGAAAGTTATGGAGCTTCTCCTTGCCAAAGATTATGTTATAAATATAGTTTCTAATCTTGAAAATGCTTGAAAGAGAATTGCCCCTAAAATAAAAATAGGAAAACTGAGATTGAAGGAGGCAAACCATTATTAATTAAAAGTAAACACAAAAGCAAGGAATGGAAGAAGGACAGAGCTCACCAGGATTTATTACTAACATGTTCCTCTAATAAAAGGCCTTAATTCACCAGGCGTGGTGGCGCACGCTTGTAATCCCTGTGCTTGGGAGGCTGAGCCTCACAGGTTCGAAGCCAGCCTCAGCTATTTAGTGAGGCTCTTAGCAACTTAGTGAGACCCTGTTTTCAAATAAAATATAAAATGGGTCTGGGAGTATAGCCCAAAGGTAGAAAACCTCTGGGTTCCACCCCCAGTACCACCAAAAATAAATAAATAAATAGCCTTGATTCATCATGGGGATGAGTCCCTTATGACCCAAATATCTCATAAAGGTCTCACCTCCCAGGACTATCACAGTGGCAGTGAAGTTTTGCATGGAATTTCCAACCCTAGCACTGAAAATCAAATGCACTTTTTAATTGTGAGTGTTGTCAATTGCAACAACAATGTATTACAGTTGCATTATGACAATTTGATATCCCCATGTTTCTCAAGTTAAATGTCATTAACTGATTCTAACACTTGGAATGGAGGATATCCTGTTAGGTGAAATTAACAATCTCGAACCCAACTCATTCTGAGGCTCTTAGCAGTAGAAATGGCCTGTTATCTGACATTCAAGAAGATTGGTTTTCCCCAGCCTGAAAACCAGATGATAAATGTAATTGGATTAGATGCCTTATTAAGTGATGTTTAATCTCTTCAGGTAAACCCTCTGATAAAATCAGGATTAGTTTAAGCATTTCTCCTTAGACCTGAGCCCAGTGTTAAACTTCCTCAGTGGAGAGTACCGGAGGGACATCATGGGAGAATGAGGCTAACTTCAGTTTGGGGAGAGTGGGTTTGTCAGTGGGTATGTGAAGGCAGCACACCAGAACACAATATGGCAAATGTGCCTGCCTCTGGCCCAGCAATTTCATTTCTACTTATCTACCAAAGAGAAATGAGTACATGCTTCTACAAAATACCTTGCACCAAAATGTTCACAACTGTTTCATTCATAAAAAGCCAAGTAGTAAAGAAAACAAAATAAATACCCATCAATGAAATGGAAAGCCAAGCCACGATTCCTACGAGGAAATGTAACAGAGCAAACCAGTGAAACTAGAGAACAAACTAGTGATATATGTACAGTGGACTGAATATTAGTGGCCCTTATTGCAGATTCCCTGTTAAAATCCAGCCTCCCAAGGCAATGGTATTAAGAGGTGGGGCCTTTCCAAGGTGACTGAGTTGTGAGGATACAGCCCTCATGCAGGAAATCAGTGCCCAGGTAAAAGGCTCTCAAGGCCTTGCTCCTCCTGCCAGGTCAAGATATAGCGAGGTGGCGCCATCTATGAGCGAGGAAGAATACCTTCACCGGACTCAGAATTTGCTGGCACCTTCGTCCTGGACTCGTCAGCCTCCAGATCTGGGAGAAATAAACTATTGTTGCTTATAGACCACTTAGTCTATGGTATTTTCAGTGGAATAAAGCAATATAAAATGGCATGAATAAGTTAATTTAAAAAATTAACATTTAGTGACAAGTATGCCAGTCATTAAACTTGACATACTGAAGGATTCCACCCATCCAATGTTGGAGAACAAGCCCAACCAAGCAACAATGACCAGAAGTAGAATCGTGGGTACCTGAGGCTGAGAGCAGTTTAGAGGTTGATTAGGAAGGGTCATGAGAGACCTTTCTGGGACCCTAGAAATGTGCTTTATCAGAATGACAAACCATATATATATATATATATATATATATATATATATATATATATAGTGTCTCAGTAGAGCTATACACATACTTATGCACTATATATGTATATATTATTATCATCTAAATAAGTGAATGAGTAGATAAATTCATGCATACTTACTTAGCATCAATATAAAATACTTGCTAATTGCTTTCTACTACTACTGCTAATTGTTATCTTTAATTTTACTGCTCATTGTGTTTTTTCATACTGGATGCCAAATGTGTATGTCATAGCTTTAATTAGGAGTGGGATATCATAGAGTGAAAAGATGATGATAGCCTATAGCATTTACTATGATTTCTGGCTGCCCACTGTGGTTGAAGCCAGGCTCAGCTCTTTGCTGGCTCTGTGAATTTTAGCAAGCAACCCTAAATTTTCTCATCCTTCATTCTCATTACTAATATATGTCTAAGAATTGCACATCCCATAATTTTTAAAAAAATTATAGCATATTAAAATACCCTGTAGTATTATTTATTATTTTTATTTTCATAATTTAAATCCTAGTAATTATTGGCAGACTATTTTATGTAGCTGCAAGTTAGATTTTAGTATTTATTATATATCTATAGTCCTGCCTAATTTTTTTTTTTTTTTTTTTTTGGTGGTACTGGGGTTCCTGGAAACTCTTCTACCTCCAGGCTACACTCCAAACCCTATTTTTATACTTTTTTATTTGGAAAAGGTATCTTAAGCCAGTGTGGCTGGCTTCGAACCTGCGCGATCCTCCTGTCTCCGCCTCCCAAGCACCCCAAGCGCGGGGATTACAAGCATGCGCCACCATGTCTGGCTAAGTAGTTTTTAATATTATTGTACTTACGAGTTTTGTAAAAAAATCACTTTTATATTAACTTATCTTATTTTTATTACTATTAGTGTTTATTCTGGTGATTAGTTCTAAAGGTTATTGTTACTATAAACACTATTGGTATGATCTTTTAAGAAATTAAAAGCTTATTATAATAAGATAGAGGTGTTTGAGATAAGAATTTTACTGTATCTATGGTGATAACCATTTATTTTGTACATAATCTAACATTTAGTAAATCCTAACATGATAAATCAGTATCACATCAATAAATTAACATATTTGGCAAACAAATCCTACTTGTTGGGCCTGTAACATGCCCAAACTTTCCATTTGATAATCAAGAAGACTGCAATATGCCAGTAATTATGCTTCATGAAATACACCAGTGGTTTCTAAAATAGAAGTCTCAAATAAGATAGTTATTGTATCCAGAAAAGGGTTTTCTACCTGGGTCAGAAATTCTTTCCCTTGCTGCACCAGACTTTGTGTGATGACAAGATGGCAGCTTTTGGACTCCTACACATTTCTGTGGAGTCAGATTATTTTTCCTCCAGGATTGTAGTTGTTTGAATGCAGCTCAAAATTAATACCACTCCTGTGTGCTTCTAACGCTCTGAATTTTCCTTTCTTCTTTTCCCATTTTGATGTTAATGGAATTTTATCCAGTGCTTTACTTCCACAGTAAATTACAAAATTCTGACTTAAAATCCAGCCGCAGATTAATCTGGAGGGGTTCTGGATTAAATTTCCTGTTGAACGCATAATTGAAATTTTAGTTCTATAGAAGTACTTAGACCAGTGAGTCACATGAAAAACAGGATGAATTGTAAACTACGTTAAAAAAACAAATTTCAAATAAGTTTATTTTCACAGAATGAAAACTAATGAGAATGAAAACTAATGAGGAAAGTTTAGGTAAAATAGTCCTGGAGACTGAGCCCAGGGGCATTTTACCACTGAGCCACATCTTCTGTCTCCCACCCTTTTTTTTTGCGGGTCTGGGGATGGAACTCAGGTGCATCCTACCTCCGAGATACACCCCTTGCCCTATTTTTTATTCTTTATTTTGAAACAGGGTCTCACTGAGTTGCGGAGAGCTTCACGAAGTAGCTGGGGCTGTCTGCAAACCGCAATCCTCCTATCTCAGGCTCCCAAATGCTGAAATTACAATGGCACACCACAACAACTGGCCCCCACACCCTTTTTAATTTTGAAACAGGACCTAGCTAAGTTAGTACATGTTGGCCTCACACTTAAGATTCTCTTATCTCAGCCTCCCAAGTACTTGTTTTACAGATATGCACCACTGTGCCCTGCTTGGAATTATTTTTTATACTATAAATTGTATGAAAAATTATAAAATCAGATTGTGTACATAACTATCTGTACAGTTGTTCATTTAGGAAGGCATTGCCTGGCCACCCACAGTGGGATTCGGGGATACATGAGGGGTATGTTTATTATTTGGTGAAAAATGAAGGCGGGGATATAACTGGAAGTGAGCAAATATAATATCATAGGTATAATTTTATAATACATATTTAACATATGATACTATATGTACATGTATGTTTATTTGCACATACTGATGTCCTTTTTGAGAAACATGGCATTATGAAAATAGTATTTTATATAACGTTGAAAATCACATTGTGTATAACCACAAGGAAACTAGCACGAAGCCTTCATTGACGGTCACTCCACAGAGCATCTTACGTTCCCTAGAAATAACAATTTGACAAATACAAGAAAAGTTAAGGATTAGTGAGCACTAAAAGAGAATAGAGTCATGTCAGTTACGATATGAAGTGAATGATCCTGGGTTGATCTTGTATCGCTGGGAGAAAGAAAAAGCAATATTGGGACATTTGGCAAAAGACTTTGGATTTTATATTTCATAATAGTATTATAATTGTCAAATTTTCTAATTTTGATCATTGCTTCACGATTACGTAAGAAAACCATTTTGTTCTTAGAAAACACATACTAAAATATTCAAAGATGACGAGTACTGGTGTATGTTTGTGGATCAAACACATAAGACATAAGAAGAAGTCCAGAATATGTATACCCACCTTGACAGTGATCCCGGTATCCACACCTATACCTATCTTTAGAGAGGAAAAGAAATAATGGAAAAACATGATAAAATAGTAACAATTTGCTATGCTAAATAAAAAGTATCTGGCAATTCACTGTATTCTTCTTGCAACTCTTTGTGTAAATTTATTTTAACAAATGGCTTTTGTTAAACAATGAAATTGAGAAATAGTTTCCTTACATGCGGTAGGCATAGCTAACATCACAAACCTGTTCATGAAACAAAAAAAATTGCCATGTGATACATTCATCAAATTGTTTTAGCTAAATGTTCTTAGAATGGCTGATTAACAAGAGCAGTGGTGTTTCTAAGACTACTCCCCCAAAAGTGTCTCACCAGCAGTGTTTATAAAATCTTCAATGATACATCTACAGGAGTTTGAAAGGGCTGTTAAAGTTCAAGTATAAAATTCTAAAAGTGGTTGTTGTCCACCTTGACCAATATAACAATAGTCGGGTTGGGCTTCTCAAATTCTGAAATGCTTCTGGGACTCATATGACCTATTCAAACAGTTTTTATCGTCAAGTTGGATTGAATTTACCTTGGAGTTATCCTCGTACTTGCCCAGTGTAGACTCGACAACAAATTTCTGATTGATGTTGATTTATAATTAAGGTATTTCTGCTTTGTGGCTATGAGAAAGCAGTCTTTAAATCAACGTATTTTGTATTATAGTGACCTTTCTCTCTGTTCCTCTTCTCTTTCCTTCGGTGTCTGTTCTAATGTCAGCACCTGCTCTTTGCACATGGGTAAAAGTTTATTTGAAATGTGTCTGTCACTTCATGCTTTCTGGTGTTTGGTGAAAATAGGTTCCACATATGACCCTTGCCCGTGTCCCTGAGATGTTGTAGCCTTTGCAGTTAAGGGTAATTGAAAGTAGAACACACTTTGTTCTGTACAGTTAAAAAATGGGCTCCTTTGTTTGGCCAAACTTCATGAACTTCCGTTTACTTCAGTGGCAAATGAAACATTTATGTAAGAAAGAAATATTGTCTTCGATGGAAAATGCATTCCATGTGTGGTATATTTCACGTGATGACAAATTTTTCTTGAGCTTATACTATTTTTATTCACAGTGTGAATACAGAATTTTTTTTTCCCCCCCAGGGATTGGTATTTGAAGGCAACCATTATTTTGCATTTATGGGAAGAGATGATAAATGTTAAATATTTTTTTTAGAGTTAAATATCATTTTTAACTCAAGTTACCAAAAATACATCCACCTTTTTTTATATGAATTATCTTTTAAGTTAAAAAAATTATATGCCAGATTTCGTAAAATACAAGAGCCAAAGCTGAGAAATGGATCCACGGGTCTTGACGGCTCATCAGGGCTGTGTCCTTCGTCTTTGGCGTAGCCTTACTTTGTAAGTGCCATTACGTGCACCAGGGTTCAGGGAGAATATGTTTAGTGGCATCTCAAAGTGGTTTTGCATACTTACTATTTGGAGAATTTCTGAGCTTTGGGACAGAGTCCTAAAAACTGCCATTTGCAGTGAGAAATCTTATAGTTATGTGTGTCCCGGAAAGATGAGGCGATATGAGTTAGCATGAAATATATCTGTGAGTTGTCATCAAATAGAGCTGCAGAACATGCAAAAGGTAGAGAAAAAGGAGAGATATAACAGACCCATTCGGAGACTCTGATGAACTTTGCGGGTTATCCCATCAGAAGAATGTGTGGGCGTGCGTGTGCGCACACGCGTGACTGTTAGAGGACTTCCCTGATCCCTAAGGACTATCTATGGGCCGTGTGCTTAGACTCTCAGCAGGTGACAGTGCACTGGCTAATGGTCTGGAGAGGCCTCTGGCCTTTCAACCTTCTGTTTGCACTCCTTTCTTCTTAATGAAGCATTACCATCTTCCCAGTCCTTGTAAGAAGCCAACCCCTAGCCCTTTGGGACTTTATTAAGTACAGTAATTCCATTGCCTTAAACATAAACCCTTTGACACATCCCCTGACACTAATCCATCCCTTGCAGAGCTAGGGGCCTGAGCAGCCACAGCATGTTTTCATTATAAAGCTCTGGGCTTCCTCTTGTCTAGAGCTTTAAGTATTGAGATCCTGTAAGTTCAGCCACGGAACGAAAACTGCATTGCAATCCTGGGCCCAGCTGCTCTAAGTGAGGACAGCGTCCTGCGCTTACCAAGCTGTATCTAGAAAATCTTGAATTCAATAGCTGCTGCTCCCCTTGTTAATTCTCCACCCTCCACTAAGAGATCCTGGACCTCTTATCCGAATTATTTTAGTGTATATCTGGAAGGTTGAACACCATTATCCAGAGAGGGCTTAGCATTTATTTAAATTCAGCCATCAGGTGGGGAAGTGGCCCATGGTATGGATTCTGTGTGTGTTCCAAACAGCGTTCCCACTGAACTGTCTGTGCCCTGAGGGTGTGGTGCCACCCCAAGGGTTCCTCAAAGCCCGTGGAAGCAGAGGTCTCTCTCCGAAGCTCCAGAGACATGCACAGCCTTGGACTCTGCACTGATCCAGATCCCACTGCGTCCGTCTGCATTCTCCTTAAGTCCTCTGAACTCTAAGACGCTCTGGTTAGAGAGACTCAGTTGATACCTCTGAATTCCTTTGCCTCTGATGTAGGGACCCAAGAGACTTATTTTTAAACCATACAACTTACCATACAATGCTATTGCTCAACACAAAAGTTATTGCGATAAATGGAATTGTTTTCTTAGTAACTAAGTTAAAATTCATTTGGGAAATTCCTGTATTTCTTATGTTGAAATGTTAAATAGAATGAAAATATTTTTTCCACTAGTCGTAAGTCTTTATGAAGGATCTGAAAATCCAGGCCCTTAAGAGAGTCCCAGTGATGGGACGTTGCTGTGAGCGTGCCCTCGCTCAGTGCCAGCAGGAGAGTCTTGTTTGTATATGTTCTATATGAAAAGAGGGGACACCATGCAGCCAGGGGGCTCACCTAGCACAGCACTCAGGGCCAGCGAGAGGCCAAGGAGTGCACCTAGCACAGCACTCAGGGCCACACCCAGGGCTGTTTTGCCACCTTTGTTCCTTCTCCTCTTCCCATGATTCCTTACAGAAGACAATTTACAGAAATAAGAAGACTGAAATTTCAAGCTGTTCATGGTGGGCACGCCTGTGATCCCAGTACTTGGAGGCCTGAGACAGGAGGATCACAGGTTCAAGACCACTCTCAGCAACTTAATGAGTCTATGAGCAGCCCAGGAGACCCTGTTGAGGGAGAAGGCCCCTGGCTTCAGTCCCCGGCAACACACACACACACACACACACACACACACACACACACACACACACACAGGGATTTCAAGCAGCTGTCTAGCATAGGGCTTCTAAATCTCAAAACTGTTGACTTTTAAGATTGAATGATGATAATGATGAAGAAGAAGATGATGATATGGTGATTTGTACTGGGAATTGAACCCTGAGTCCAGAGTCATTGTACTTCCGAGCCATACTCCCAGTCCTTTTTGATTTTTTGTTTTGAAACATTCTCTCTTAGTTGCTGAGAGTTTCATGCTGAGCCTGTCCTCAAACTTGCAATCCTCCCGTCTCAGCCTCCAAAGTGCTGGGATTACAGGCAAGCGCTATTGTGCCTAGTGAAACTGGCTCATTCTTTATTGTGAGGGTCCATCCCCACCGAATGCCAGCATCTCAGCCAGCCCCTCAGCGCCACTCCACCTTGTCCTTTCCTTCCAATGCAACAACAAAAATGTCTCCAGACTCTGGAATAAGTATCCCCTGAAGGGCAAAATAGCCTCCAGTTGAGAACCACTGACTTAGAAATGTGCACGTATAGTTTGACTTTTCCCAGTTTGACTATTCCGTTTCAATATGGTCGTCCTCGTCAGCCTATTGGTCCTGAGTAACCAAGGCTTTATGCCTTCCACGCTTGATGTCTGTTCATTTGTTTCTACTTTCTAAGAGTTCCATATCATCACAGAAATAAAAGAGGGAACATTCAGCATCAGGTTAACTGTCTTGACAGGTGTTTCGCGGGTTTATACTTTTCCGTAGTGGCTGGCTCCAGGGAGTCAGCGAGATGTTCTCATGGTGGAAGGTCATCAGGCGCTTGAGCCAACCATGCCCTCTTCTGCTTCCCAGCTGTGTGCTCTCGGGGAAGTTACCTTGACTTGTTTTCAATGCAAAAGGGAGTTCTATCTGATAAAGCGGTTTTGAGAATTAGATGGCATGTCCCATCGGTTCTAGTTAGAATCAGCACAGAGAAGCCCAATAGTTGCTGATTACTGCTACCCCCTTTGGGTTTTCTCTCTACCCCAGGATCTTGTCAGAAACAGAGGGAGGCTCAGGCTCCCTACCTTAATGCACATTCTGTACTTACATATGATACTGTGGCTTATGGATTTTGCTCAGAATAAGGGTTTAGCTTATATTTGACATATCTCAATTGTATCACATATTCAATTTCTATCATGAAGGTGAGAATATAGTGAATGGATTAATTGTTAAAATCAGCTGCCCATGATTCAACTCAAAAGGATAAAACAATGAATGGAACAAACCTTATGAAAGAAGGTTGTTTCAGGGGGAGGATTTGGATTGCAGGGAGTAAGTTAAGGGATCCCAGGGAAGCTTCTGGGGGGTTGTTCATGTTGTATTTTTATTTTTAACCTGGAAGCTATTCACATGAAGATGTGTGAAAACCCTTTGAGCTGTTTACTTATGATTTAGACCTTTATATGTCAGTAAAATATCAAACATACACACAGATCAATTATTAAAAAAAAAGAAAAACCCTGTTTCACCGCAAAGAGTATTGTTTTGAGGCAGAGACTCCCAGAAGTCCTGCACTTTGAGTACTTTGTTGAAATTTTCTTGTGTAATTTGTAGATTTTGTTGTCTTAAATGGCTTTAAAAACTATTGTTCATAGGAGATATTATGTCCATTTATTTCAGATAAAGGAAAATAGGTTTACTTTATATCTGAATTCAAAACAAAGTAGTTGTATATTTTAACATTCAAAATTGGGATTTCCCAATGTGCCACATCACTAAGGCAAACCCTTCCAGCCCAACAGACGCCAGGCCGCTGACTGGTGATCTGTGTATAGTATATAAACATGTAAAAATAGGTTGTATTTTACTCTATGTGTGATGCTAATCAATGAACACTTTATTTTACAGAGAAAACTTATCTCTGAACTTTACTATGTATCTGTTTATTTTATTATTTTTAATAAACAAGGGGGGTTTAAATGCTATGCAGTCATTAGCAGAACATTTTTTTAGTGTTCTGCCCGCCTTATAACTATCGGAAAGGACCTGGCAAGAAATAGAGAAACTCTGACGTGTATCCAAGTAAAGTAGCTTAGCTAAAGAAAGGGACTCTGTGGCTCTTCTTTTCACGGTCATGACTGGTTTTTAAGACTGGAACTCGTTTTTAGATTATCCTTGCCTCTGTGACTTTGCCACCGGCCCCTGACTTGGAGGCCCTGGCTTGGTTTGCATGGTGAATTCACCCACCCACAGTAGAAATCGCCTCTCCTCCCTGTCCCCGAAGCTCCCACAGATATCCTCCCTTTGTGTCTTCTGCAGCAAAGAGAAATGCATTGAAGGGTGGGTCACTCCTGTCTATCCAGCTTCAGGCCTTTATGTTGTTTAATATACAATTATTTCAATATAGAAACTGGATTTATTGCCAGACTATTTTTAAACATG
This sequence comes from Muscardinus avellanarius, assembly GCF_963383645.1. Classification (NCBI taxonomy): domain Eukaryota; kingdom Metazoa; phylum Chordata; class Mammalia; order Rodentia; family Gliridae; genus Muscardinus; species Muscardinus avellanarius. The sequence continues at coordinate 10,983,755 of NC_137805.1, read as the reverse complement.
TTTTAACTCTCATATAAACAAACTGTCCAACTTAAGTTTTTCATAAAATTAAACTTTCTTAACGTCAAATTTGTCTCTTGCAATGATGTGATGAGTTGCCAAATAATTGAGATTATTTTAAAATGTTTTGCTTATATTATTGCTTTCTAATTAAAATTTACATTCAATGTGTGTGTGTTTCCTTAACTCAATATAAGGTGGATATTTCTGTCATTTTACATGGTTTCTTACTAAGATTTTATATAGAAATTATAAAATGTTTCCCTAAATATAATTTGTAGAATTCATATTCTAGAAAATCCTGATTTCATAAGCCCTGCCTGCGCTTATGTTAGAAATATGGGAAGGAGCATGAGGATGGGTTATTATTTGCTGGTTTACATTAACATAGCCGGACACGAGCCTATCTTATTTTTAATCCCGTCATAATATGGACAAGTACTAGTTGGATGACTTCAGCTGTATCTTTAACTTCTCGTGCTATTGTTAATGAGAAAAGTATAAAACGAAATTACAGGTCCTCCATTTTTATAATGGGGCAATTTTATAGCTGTCACAGAAGTTGTGTTTCACACTTACCATGTTTACAGTGGTACGTGGGCACTAAGGTTTATGAGTTTTTCATTGGCTTTTCCCTCCTTAGCTAGAGAGTTGACATAGTAATGATTTTTTCTTTCTTGCAAAGTTGTCAAAATAAGTAGAATACACAGGCAAAGACAAAGAAATTTAAATCCCAGGAGAAGAAGGGATGGCACTTATTTTATAAGCATGCATGGTGAATAAAAAAGCTAGGTTGTGGATTGCCGTATAAGTCCAAACCTCTTTCAAGCCAAGAGTTTCAACTTGTCACCTTATCCCCCGCCCACAATGGCCTCTGATGAGTCAGTCTGGTTCACAGGGGATCCATGCCTCTTTGTTGCAACTTCCTTGTTTCATATGGAAGAACCAAAGAGCAGAGAACAAAAGGGAAGAAGTAGGCCATCAAGCAGGTGAAGGATAGATGGAAGGAGACGTTGCACCCCGCTTAAACCCTCAGTAAGACAAGCAGTCTATAAAGTGGTTTAGAGTAAGCTGGATGTGGTGGTACACACCTGTAATCCTAGTACTTGGGAAGCTGAGACAGTAGAATTACAGGTTTAAGGCCATGCTCAGCAACTTAGCGAGACTGTCAGCAATTTAGTGAGAGCCGGTCTCAAAATTAAAACTTAAAAAATAGGGCTCGGGGTGTAGCTCAGAGGTAGAATGGCCCTGAGTTCAATCCCCAGTACCATACACATACACACACACAAAAGGTTTACAGTAGACTACTTGTGAAAACTTAGCAGAATGTGCTAAGTTTTTCAGGGAAAAACTTCTGTCCATTTTTCAGGGAGTATAATTGTGCAGGACAATAGAGAAAGCATGATTCATAGTTCAACAAAAGCATTCTTCAATGGCATGAAAAGGGTGCTTCTGATAGTAAGACCAAAATGACCTGGTCTTTTAAAAATTACGTTCACACTTAAGAACAGAAGATTTTAATTTCCATTTTTTATAACTTGATATTATATGTATTGATATATAATATCAATATAGGCAATATTGATTAATTTCACCCATAAATAGAAATCATTGCCCACTTCCGAGTTGATGATACAGGTGAAAATTCATTAATGTTGTTCCTCTTCTGAATCAAAGCCATGGTGCTCCCCCCAAAGAGGATGGGGGCTTGGCATGAAGGATTCTCATTGGTCTAGCCAAACAAAATTGCCTTTTTTGTTACATTCCAGGAGTGCTAAGCCAGGCCTTTTCAATGCCTTCCCACAGAGGAAGACAGAGGACAGAGTGTTTCGTAAGGACTTGAACTCGGTTTGCCTTGGGTTCGAAGGCTCAGTACCAGCGTGGTCCCGGAGTGGAGGGTGGGGCTCTGGTGACGGTACCACTCAGGTCTTTCTTTCTTCTGCTCCCTCAGTCTTTTGAAGAGTTCTCATAAATGCTATAAACAAACATGGGCACAAAGCATAACTGCAGAGCTCTAAGGAGACTCAAATAACAGAATAAACACCAAAGGGAGAATGTGAGACAGCCACCATACTGAAGTTAGATACCTTGGGTGAAATTAAATTGTCAAGGGGAGACATGTCTTGGGGGGGGGATTGGAAGATTATTTCTCAGTTTGACATCAAAACTGTGAAGAGATCAGGATTCCGGCTGCGGACACATCCATCCCATTAAAAATGTCCACACTGGTGAGATGTGGATATGCATTTGCCCGCAGAACTAAAGAAAGAAAACACCAGAACAAATGTCTACAAACCGCCATGTCAAGCTAGAGTCTTGGCAGGGAGAATATTGCTAATACATACACCCAATGACAAATCCTTCTCTGGTGGGACCGTGCCAGTTGCAAGGTGAGTGTGTATGGCATCCCCGGGAATATTCCCTTCTAGACCCCTTCGTTCTGTCCGTTCTCAGTTCAGAGCTTCCTCATCCCTGAGAGAGGTGATGTTGCATTTTATCTCTAAAACTAAGTGCCAGCGTAAAAGCAGCGAGGCCGACATGAGATGAACGTTCGTCCTGCATTCAGCTCCTTGGCCATGACCTGCTCACGTTTGGACCGCTCATGGTCTGCGGCCCGCCAGCCCCTGGAGCTATCTCTGTGAAGCTCAGTAACCTCTGTCTCCTCCTGCCAAAAGGCTTCTCAGTTCTCTGCTACTCTTGAATGACACTCTGTCATTATACTATATTTAGGCCATGAAAGTTGTAATTAGCTTTGTTCTGCTGCAAACTGACCCGCCTTGTATGCCATATAAAAGGTAATAAAGTAGGTAGGCAGATAGAAAAACCAGAGCAAGCCTCATCTGCAAGAAAACGCCATGAGTTCCCAACTGAAGAGAGGGAGCTTCTGTGACTTCAGAAACGGAGGAAGAAGGCGATCCGGAGCTATCTAAGAAGCCACACCTAGCTATGGCTTGCTTGCAAGAGGAGTTTGAGTCAACCCCACCCCCAATTATACCCCATTTCACCCCACTCTCACCCACTGCAGGGCCTGATCTGTAATTTAATACTATTTGGTGGAAGCTGTTTTTAATACCGTGTCTCATCTACCTTTAAGAAACAAGCTTTCTCTAATAAAAAGTATGCCGTTAGAACTTATTATACAGTGTTTGTGCAATGTCACTGGAGTCTCTGCCATCTATAGTTTTATGACACAGACTTGTGTGTTTGCAGGAACTGATGTGGCCTATGAAAAAGAAAGCTGGTAGGAAAGTACAAAAACATGAAATCAGCTGTGCCTGTCGCCACCACGAGGAGATGTTAGCCCCTGTCATTCTCCAGCTCGGGTATAAATACTTTAAAGCTAAATCCTTCTGTTGCATCTTTCACGGGTTTCCAGTAGTTACTGGCCAACTGTAGGCTATTAATAAGGCCTCATTGAGTCATGAAGGAGATGGACTTAGGGGTGAAAGAAACACTTTTGTGGTACTGGGGGTGGAACCCAGGGGCTTCTACCTCCAGGCTCTACTCCCAGACATATTTTATATTTTATTTGGAAACAGGGTCTCACTAAGTAGCTGAGAGCCTCACTAAGTAGCTGAGGCTGGTTTCGAACCTGTGGGATCCTCCTGTCTCAGCCTCTCCAGCGCGGGGATTACAAACATGCGCCAACACGCCCAGCAGAAAAACTTTTTTGAAGACTCAACCTAAACATTTTTTCATATGTCAAGTATGTTTCATTATCAACTTGTTTTTAAATTATTTTATTGGTGCATTGTAGTCGTACATCTTAATAGGGTACAAGATGGTGGAGGCATGCATGCACACATCACCCAATTAGCCCTTACCCAGTTCCCGTCCCATTCCCTTCCTCTCCCTCTTTCTCATGTTTGGTCATCATCAGCTCTTGACAGTGATTTTCAATGTCACAAATGACTTTGTAGACCCCTTTATATCCGTCAAATTGATCAATGGGTTGATGTTAAAACAATAGACTTCGAAGCATAAGAAAAGATTTCCAAAGAGAAATAAATAGAAACTGTGTGTCTACAGAATTAGAAAAAGGATGAAGAAAAAAAGAAAAAAGATTCAAAGCAAATAATAAAGTATGTTGATAAACTGGGCCTTGGAACATTACAGTGAAGTTGAGGGTCACAAGTTCACAGTTCTCATGTTGGCTTCAGGAATGGGCCAAGAGATGATGTTAATTTTTGTGTTTTGTGGATAATGGGAGATGGGAGGTGAGGTGACTGAGGAGGGGCTACTCATCTAACTTCAAGAAGAGTCCTTGAAGAGAACAAAACAGAACAAAAACAAAAACAAAACAGTGCTGTCATAGAGACAAGAGGCAAAGACCTGGACACCTGGTAGATACAGAATATTTTTTTTTGTCTTCTTACTGGTTTATATGTTGTGACTTGATTTAGAAGCAAGAGGTTATTCAAGGGACACATTCAATTCACACCTTGTAATCAGGTGGCTTTGGAGAGTTTACATGGATATTTTTGCATTGATTTTTAAGTTCTATCTGAAGAACTCTTTGAAGTGGAGGATGTTCAAATTTATTTTTCAAATATGTAAACTAAGTAAGGTCAAATAGTTTGATTGGTCAAATTCTTAACTAGTTAAAAGCAGATCCAAGCCTGGTGTGGTGGCACACACTGGTAATCCCCACGCTTGGGAGGCTGAGACAGGAGGATCGCACAGGTTTGAAGCCAGCCTCAGCTACTTAGTGAGACTCTGGGCAACTTAGTGAGACACTGTTTCCAAATAAAATATATATAAAAAAATTGGTCTGGGAATATAGTCCAGAGGTAGAATGTCCCTGGGTTCTACCCCCAGTACCACCAAAAAATAAAAAAAAAGGAGATCAAGATTCAAACCTAGATCTGCCTCTCAGTTTAATATTCATTGAATTCCATTACTTATTGGCTTGAAAAGGGCTTAAATGTCTTGAAGGGAAACTAGGTATCAAAGATATTTATACTTTTCAATAGGATTCTTAAATGAACTAGTTATAATCATGGCAGAAATTCATCTGCGTTTATATAACCATAGTGTGCAAACTCCCAAGAGTAACAAAACCTGTATTATTTCTCCTCCTTCTTCTCCTCTTCCCGCGCCTCTTATTTTATTTTGAAACAGGGTCTCACTTAGTTACAGAGGACCTCACTAAGTTGCTGAGGCTGGCCATAAGCACGTGATCTTCTTACCTCAGCCTTCTAAGTACTAGAATTGCAAACATGCAACACCATGCCTAATCTTTTTTACTTCTTGAGCAGCATTAAAAGACAAAAATATTCAATTCCCTTCTTTTAGCCACTGATTAGAAACCATGGTGTTCAGTGCAGATAAAGTGCTTATTAAAGGAAATCTTAATGCTGTACCTTTGAGAGATTAAGGGTACAACAGAGGTACCGGATGGTGTCTAAAACCAACATTTTGTTTTTGTAACAGAAAGTATGCAAACTTCTAGCATAAATCTCCTAATGATAATTTAGTAGGTTCATGTATTATGATAAAAATATTTTGGGGTGGAGGGATAAGGGGCTTGGGTTGTACTTTCCTTTCTAAAAATTACAATCTCTTATTTTGGATACTGAATCATGGTTTAGTCTATAAGCAAAAGAGAAAAAATAGGGCATAAGAAAGATTTAATTTCATATGGTGCTTAGCCTTGAATTTTACATTTGTGGAATTTCTTAAATTAATGTGTAATTTTTCAATGTAAAATTTTCTCTTATGCTATAGCACTATAACAAAAAATCCAGTTATACGTGTTTGTATTATTTATAACAAATGAACAAATGTCATGCCTTCATTTGCTTCCTCGAACTTAAGTTTTTTCATATTCAAAACCAAGCATTTGGATACTTTGACATTTTATAATTGATGACAGAGAATGAAAAAAAAACACAAGTCTCTCTCTCTCTCTCTCTCTCTCTCTCTCTCTCTCTCTCTCTCTTTCTCTCTCTCTCTCTCTCTCTCTCTCTCTCTCTCTCTCTCTCTCTCTCTCTCTCTCTCTCATAATTCTATCCTGACTCGACATAGATATTTTTACACCCTCCCCCATCTTGGAATTTCCCAAACTGTTTTTGCTACTGTGATAAGACCCAAGTTAGTGAGTTTAAATGTGGAAGAAATTCTCTTCAGGAAGAAGTGGAAGGTGTGAGTTAAAGACAAATGGGCCAGAGGAGAGAGAGAACACTGCGGATGCTCTTTGCTTGACAAAGTGTCGGCGAAGCAGCCTACGTACCATTTTCAATAAGAGGAAGCCAGTCCAGCCAGACTGTGTCGCCCAGCTCAGATTTCAGTATTGTACAGTTTCTACTTCACGAGTACAAATGGAATATAAAATCTCTTGAAAGCGACACACTGTCACATGTTTGTATTTCATGTATTGATGCAACCGAGGAATACTTTGAGCCCAAGGCCAAAGAAAATCAACTTGAAGCATGGGAGGGGAGCTTGGAAAATCAGATGACCAGGTCCCACACAAGACAAATCAGCTTTGAGATGAAATCTCCTTGTGATCATTATGAGCATTCCATTAGCTGGCTTTCTCGCTTTGACACAAAATTCTCACAGGTGGTTCTAATTAGACATAAGTAGTGACAGTGGCCAGTTTGACTAAATCCAGATCCCAGCCAAGAGTAATGGAAGAAAGTCTCAGCTGGCCTTCTTGAAAAATGGAATCTATATTGAGACAGTTTAAGGAAATGACGCCTACAGTGAGATGTGAAAACCATAGCTGAGCGCCTTTGTGCTTTCTTTGGGGAGTGAAAAATGGTATAAAACACCTAATGCCATGTTCCTTGCTGCCCATATTAAATTGCAAGTTTCTCAAGGAAAGCTTGTATTCCTCTCTTGTGGCCAAACTCTGTCCATTTTGGTATGTAGTAGGGGAAAGAAAAGCCATGTATGTAAAATATATTGTCCGTAACTTTTATTCTTTTATTAGACAAGTTGAATGGCTATTTGAAAATCTTGTCAAGTCACTTACTAAATAACTCACTGTGTTCACAGAAACTCTTACCACCTTGAGTTTATTTGCTGTACAAAAAAAGGTGATCTTTTCTTTTTTAAGAGTTTCCCCAGGCCGGGCGTGGTGGCACGCGCTTGTAATCCCTGTGCTTGGGAGGCAGAGACAGGAGGATCTCACTGGTTCGAAGCCAGCGGCGTGCGCTGGCTTAGGAGACCCTGTTTCCAAATAAAAATATAAAAATAGGTCTGGGAGTGTAGCCCGGAGGAAGAAGGGCTTCCAGGAACCCCAGTACCACACACAAAAAAAGAGTTTCCTCAAATCAACAGGTTATTAACACTTATATCACTCAGCTTTCATGTTCTAAGAAAATAAAATGCCATCTTAGACCTGTTTTATTTCTTGTTAACTTATCCTACTGTTGTATAAATTAAACATACTTTTTCCTTTGTAGTTCACAGCCAGCCTTAGCTAGTGAGGCCCTTTGCAACTCATTGAGACCCTATTTAAAAATAAAGACTAAAAAATAGAGCTGGGGATGTAGCTTGGAAATAGAATGCCCCTGGGTTCCATCCCCAGTACTGCAAAAATGGTGGTGGTGGTGGGGGGTCTTACTTAATTAAGAAATGTCTAAAAAAGGATCCATGCGGCTACTTAATGGGCATGCCGAGTGGCTTTCCTCTCCTCTAAACAGACCCAATGCATGGAGTTGTGTCACCACATTAGGACACCCAACGGGATTGAGTGAACTTGAAACCCAATCCACACACTTCCCACCAAGCCTTCCCCATCCCACTTCCTGGCAGGGGTGGGGAAGGGGGCCGCATCTGCCTGGAAGAAGTGGCAAGTTTTGTAATTTGCAGAAGCTAGGTTTGCCACACCCTATGCATAAGTCATTTTTGGCAAACCCAACCAAAAAGAAAAAAGGGTTTCTTATGTCATTATTTACTTCTTTTTGCCTACCCGCTAAATCCCCAAACATGTAATTATCAAAGAATCTGAGCATTTAAAGGTTTTCCCCAGAAATATGATATGGCAGGATATATCATCAGCCACTGATATTTATGGTTTTGTACATGTAGAGATTCAGCGAACTGAGACAGGGATGCTTTTGGCTGACCAATTGAATGCATATTGATAGATTTAAGGTTGAGAGAGAGGAGACAGAAAGAAACACTGAGGGAAGCCACTATTACCATTCTCCATATGCTCTTAACTAACGGTGACGATCTAGTCTCTAGAATACAAGGTGAATATACTTGCAACTGTTAGTGTTTTTATAATTTCGAATTGATCTCAAGTGAACATTTCTGGCAGTTCTTTTCAACTCTTCTTATTTGCAGACATGAAATTATTTTCTCTTATCAGTGCAAAAATAGCAGTTTTCTTTTATTGGTGATTAGATGCTTGATGAGGGCTTATCTCCCATAGAAAGAGGGCTACGATGTCAATCTGGCCCTTTTAACCAGTAGTGACTAAGTTAGATATCCCTGTTCTCTGCTTTGGGGAACGCCTTTGATCCTAGCAGGAGATTCTCTGATAATGAAAGCTGTCCTGGAGAGAACTACCAGTCTCAGAAGGTAGAAAATATTATCCAGTTTGCTTATGTTACAGCCAATTCAAGGAATGCCAGGAGGTCTGAGAGTAGCAGAACAGCCGGCAACTTATTTCCCAAGCATTCCCAATTCAGGGGAGGTGGTTGATAGACAGAAGAACTAATTGTCCTGGGATAGCTGGAGCATATAGAGAATATTGCAGGTGAAACTCAAGATTTGAAACTTTCAGACAGGAATAATTTTGAGCCAACTACATTCTTAGCTGCAATGTGAAGGCGATAACCTAATTAACAGTGCACCCTAGGGGAAACCTCAGAGCCTGACTTGATTCACCTCCATCCGGTGTATTTCACTCAGTGCCCCCTGACAAATAAGAGATAGTTCCCATCAGCTGATTTTGGAACAAGCTCTCTCAGCCAGGAGTCTTGGGGAACTAAGATGTTCTATTCATAATAAAGGAACCAGAGCTCAGGTATGGTGATGCACATCTGTAATCTCAGCACTTTGGAGGCTGAGACAGTAGGATTTCAGGTTCTAAGTCAGCCTCAGCAATTTAGTGAGGCTTCAGCAATTAGAAAGACCTGTTTCATAATAAGAAAAATGAGATAGGGCTGAGAGTGTAGCTCAGAGGTATAACAGCCCTCGGTTCAATCCCCAGTACCACATACACACACATAATGAAGCTGCTGGTGATGGAGGAGCCCAGGCCATGTGGTTCCTTCTCTTTCTACTCCCCCCCCTCCTATCTTTTATCTTGTCCTTTCCTCTGGTTGCAGCTTCCTGTCTTATTTTCTTGTCTGTCTCTTGTCAGTGGCAGTAACTACAAGAGTTCCTAGACCACGTGGCAGCCCTTGTTATCCTCACCACCCTCAGAGAGCTGTGTTAAGCCTCTCCTCTGGTCTGGACGAGCTGGGAGGTCTACTGACAGAGACCATCCTTCTCATACCCCGCTGTCCCCACCTGCTGTGGCTATTCATTCCTTCTTTTGTGGATATTTCATTACTTCTTTTTGTGGAGTTCTAGTCTTATATACAACTTTTAATCACATCTGTTCAGTTTTTTTCTCTTCTTTTGGGCTGAAAAATAGTGTTTGGGGGCTTCTACTTTTTCTTTTGAATTTTCTATTGTCTCAGTAGAGATGGGGAATGGGCTCCAGTTTAGTAGTATAATCCTAGACCTACCCTCAATCTTATTTAATTGCTCACGCTGATGCTTTTATAAAGTTAACCATGAGGATTTTTCCCCCCTCAGTTTGAGATGGGTTCACCTGAAATACTATAAACTTAGCCTAAGTTTGAGGGAGAGGGGAAGGAATGGAATGGGAATTGGGAAAGGGCTAAATGAGTGATGTGCATATGTATGCCTCTACCATCTTGTATTCCGTTAAGATGTATGACCACAAAGCACCAATAAAATTAAAAAAAAATAAAAATAAAAACATACAAAAGAGCAGTGATCTGTGGTGGTGCATGCCTAAAATCCCAGTACTTGGGAGGTTGAGAGAAGTAATGCAGATCTGAGGACAGCTTCAGCAAGTAGTAAGAATCCCAGCAACCTAGGAAGACTCTGTTTCAAAATAAAAATAAAAATAGGGCTGAGGGATATAGCTCAGAGGTATAATGTCCCTGGGTTCAATACCAGTGCCGCACACACACAAAATAGAACACAATAAGCCAGGTGTGGTGGCGCACCCTTGTAATCCCCTCGCATGGGGGGCTGAGACAGCAAGATCCCACAGGTTCGAAGCCAGCCTCAGCTACTTAGTGAGGCTCTCAGCAACTTAGTGAGACCCTGTTTCCAAATAAAATATAAAATATGTCTGGGAGTAGAGCTTGGAGGTAGAAGCCCCTGGGTTCCACCCCCAGTACCACCAAAAAAAGAAAAAGAACACAATAAATTACTATTGTTAATATAAAAGTGCAGTTAACTAGATAAGATCCCCAAATGAGATAATTGAAATCCTTTTCTCACGGCATGCTTGGTGATGAGAACATGAAAATTTGGGAGTGTGCCTAACTTTGCAATATTTCTTTCACTTCTAATGTGGTATGCAATTCTATATCTTAATTGTATTTTTGTGTGTGTGTGTTACTGGGGATGGAACCCAGGGGCATTTTACCTCTGAGCTACATCCCCAGACCTATCTTATTCAGGGTCTCACTAAGTTGTGGAGGGCCTCACAGATTGCTGATGCTGGTTGCAAACCTGTGATCCTCCTGTCTCAGCCTCCCAAGTACTAAAATTACAAGTGTGCCTAGCTTAAATGTGTATATTTCATTTTAATTTTTCTACAAAAGATGAGATGCCTCATGAATATTTCAATATAAAGACGTTTTTCTGTAGTTGACAGCAGCAATGATTTAAACAAATTATATATGTGTGTATATATATATGTGTGTGTGTGTGTGTGTATATATATATATATATATATATATATATATATATATGTATGTATATTCATTGGTAAGGTGATCCTAATTCTAAATCAGAAAGGAAAAGGTAGGGCAAGTCATTGGTCTCTTTGTCCTAGGTCTCATTGGTTGAGAAGTGATTGCTGGATAGTCCTGGAGTCCTGGTGATGTCAAATACCCTACACTCGGTAGAGATAACTTGTGAGCATTATTCAGGAGAGTATGAGTATTTACTCAGTAGAGAATTTAGTATATGATGAAACTAACTCCATGAATGAAGCCATGTGCCTTGTGCTGAGGGTCCAGCTTTACCAATGTTGGAAATGACTCAGAATGCACCTTCTTAGGCATCATCTTCAAGGAATAAATAAGTGAAAATCCCAAAACAGGTAGAGTATCTTAAAGCCATAATGGAAAACCCCCTGCTCCCAAATGGGCAGGACAGAGTCAGAGGTTGGAGAGCAGGGTTATGAGCTCAACCGAAGACGGGCACATAGAGACAGCAGTGTATACTTTCTCCTGGTCATTCATTTTCCTTTCCTAAGTGTGCACAAGCTCCATCCATCTCTCCTCTTGACCTGTGACCTCTGTCTCTTGTCATCGAGCCAAGCCACAACCAGAACTTTAAACTTACTTGGAAAATGGGGCAAAGTTTCATTTCTTCTTTCTCTGTTTTCCTTTTTGTCTCTGTGGTAGAAGTCAATTTGAAGGATAGCTCATTTTCTTAGAAGATAAGAAGACTGTAAATACCCAAATACCTAGTCTCATAGTTAATATAGAAACCTGTTATAAAGGAAGGATGGAGAAACATGTTCCTTGGTTCTCAGATAAAATAATTTTGCAACTCTGTGTGATTGAAGGGTCACTAAATCAACATTGAAAGCTGTGAAAGAAGAAGTATAATTCTTTCTCAGAGATGAATGTCTCAAGAAAACAGAATAAATTTCTAAAACTTATAACCAGTGCATGTAACACTTCTGCGTTCCCCCAAATGCTCCATATACTATATGAAAGGAGAGCCTGGTGTCCTGGCTTGTGTCAGAGTTTAAGCTCTTTAAGGGCTGCATTGTGTTTCCAACCCCAAGAACATTGCTGGATAAGGGGGGAATGCTTCATAAATTCTAACTAATAAACAAAGAACTAAATGCTCACTGAAAGTATTGAATGCTCTAACTGGTTCCAAGATTTGGGTAAACAAATTATATGTATAGAATCTAAGGGAAGGACTTTACAGTGTGAAACATGAGAACTCAATATGAGAGTCTGTGAAGGATGCAGAAATCCTACACAACAATAAAATCAAATGCGAAGCTATCTTTTTGACGAATCTATTTTGAATGTAGAAATGACTTGCTTTTTAGTAACAAGGGGTTAATTTTGGCTCATAAAAATTTTGGTTAATTTGGTTCATAAAAATAAGAGTTTGGAATACACGTCTTTTCAGTGATTTTTCCATTAACTTTCCAGAGTCGCCCCGCAGCCTGTGTGCTATATGATTTTGGAAGTCTGTATATTCTTTCTGGACTAGCCTTTCCAATTAGGCAGATGCCTGATGAGGAGCAGATAATCTTAATAATACTCAGACTTAATATAATCCCTTTTAATAGAGAAAGGCTCTTTGAAGATAAGTGAGAGGGATAATAATTCTTGGCATTATTATTGTTCAGGAAATTTCAGTTCTTTCCTAAAAAAACCTGAAAATACTCTGAGGCTTACAGTGACTTCAATGCACAGATGAAAACCCCTGTTTGGAAGCTGGTTTTTCTCACAGTTCCTCTACGTTGACCCTTCTAACAATTCTACTGTTTAGCCGTAGGCTCTCTGTGCTGTAGAGCATGTTTAAAAGACACTTCAGCCTGATAAATCAAGTGTTGCAATAAAGCATTACGTGTGACACCCTCCTCTGGGGGGGTTACAAGTACTCTTTTGAACGCTCACTCGTGGCCAAGTGTTTTGTCAAGTACTGTACTCCTTTGCTTCCACATCAAGACCCCTGCTCACTGTACCTTAGCAGAGAACACCATGTTCAGAGACAATGATAAATGGCTTACAGAATGAACAGTATGCCACTTAGAGCCAGGTCATCTCTACACTGCAAATTTAAATCTGTTTGGACTCAAAGTTCAATGGAACAGAACCTTACTGTTGACCTGCCAGAACTTCAGAATATTTCATTTATTTCCTTTGTGGAATACCCACAAGTCATTTGTATCCAATGGGATAAATAAATTCTAGGAATGGACCTTGAAATAGACCATGGATCTTCAGTTTCTGTTTATCAGTAAAATAAACTATCAGGCAAATTATGTGTCAGATAATTCTCTTAAACTTCTGATGCTCCTCTTTTAAACAAGTGCAGAAGAAGCAGAAGAATACAGAAACAAAAATGTTTTATAATATAGTCCTATAGGTTTAGTAATATATTAGGCTATAATATATAGAAAATCTATAGAAAGATAGAATAGTGCAATATAGAAATATAGTATAGAAATGCCAACTATACATGAAGAAATGTTGCTGTTTCAGAGGTAACTGTACTTTCTGATTAATGGTTTGAATCTCAATTTGTAATAAAGTGTATATATGCACATCACGTTTCCTTATTTACCCTGAATCTTTAAATAAGGGAGAGACCTCTTCAATGAACAGTTCTACAAAATAAGTTTAAAAAATAGCTATGATTCTATAGCACCATCAATTCTTCTGTTTTTTTTCTTCCAACATATAATATCATAGCTACAAACACGATATGACCATCGAGTACCAAAGAAGGAAGGAATGCACATGGTAAAGTTCATTTCATGGAGCCAGTTTCCAGCCACTGATGGACATGTGGGGTTGTCATCCTCTGGCATGTGAGAGATTCACCTCCTCTCTTTTAATTCTACAACAGGAACTCCTTGTCCCTGTTCCTTAGAACATCATTGATCTTTTTATACTTTCTTTGATTGTAGCGGGAGCTTCCTCTGTAACTAAATGTTCTTTTTCTAAGCAGTTCTCCATCCTTTGTCTTTAGACTAAAAGCACTTCTGATGTGGCTTATGATGAAGTAAGAGTTGTGGGTGTTAGGTCATAACCACCCTAGTACACAGTACCACAGATGCATTGCATTCAGGAGATAGGTATTTCTGAATCCACGTACTGCTATTGTAGACCATTTAAAGTGGGGGCTCTAGAAACCTCCTGGCTGTTTCCCAAAGAATAAAAGATCAGATGAAAATGAGATGCAATTCATGTTCCACCAGAACCACAGAGAGGAAGTGGGGAAATACGTTTCTGGAGGCTTGAGAGGAGTAGGTGCTGATCTTCATAGCTCTGACAAGTAAATGTGGATGAGGAGGCAACTGCTGCCTCTCATAACCTCTGGATGGCTGGCAAATGGATGCTCCCTATTGGTCTTGAACCTCAGATGGGTACGGTAGCTGTCAGTGAAGTTTAATACAGGGCTTTGTAAGATCTCGCAAATGGTGGCTCCTTTAGATGGGGAGTGAATGAGTTAAATATCCCTCTTACTCTTAACCAACTAATATGGGAGGATAGAATCAGTTTATAACTTCACAGGAAGTGAGTTCTAAATGAGTGTCAAGATCAAAACGACTCAACCTGCCCACTTCCCACAGGTCAGTAATTCAAAACCAGCTGCCTTTCTGGACTCTGCCATCAGATAGATGCAAGAGGTAATTTGGGGTGACTCATGAGAGAGTAACGACATCCTCCTTGATAAAGACAAGACTTCAGCCTCCAAAATTCATCCCGATCTCAATCATTGTCATTATTCCAACAACTAGAATTAGTAGAATGTGGGTAATGACTAACTGAAGACCGTAAGGACCTCAGTCATCCAGGAAACTTGGGAAGGTAAAAATAGTGTCTAAGTAGTGAGACATTGAAGTCTAAAACGTCTGAACACAGCACACGCCACGGCTAACCAAGAATAAATCTCCTAAATATTATTCTTCCTGAAAAAGTGCCAGCATAATTCTCTGGATTACTTTTGTTGGATATATGACTATTTTGACTATGATTTACTAAGTCTTTAGATATTTTAGATACTTTTGGTGGGGCTGGATGACAAACGTCTCATCGGGTTCTACCAGCAAGTGATTGGACATTTATAAGACTAAAATGTCCCAGTTTATAACCATAGAATATGTGTTCTTCCAGAAATTGATCTGTGGCAAAGGGAAGGTCTTAGGTTTTTCAGAAACTAAATTTCTTTTAAAATATGGGCTCTGCTGGGGTTTAACATATTCTTAACTTATAGGATTATTGGTATGGTGCAGTATGCACTTTTTTCTCTTTTTTAATTAAAAATTGTTTTTGAAACTAGTTCTTACTAAGTTGCTGAGGCTGACCTTGAACCTGTAATCCTTTTGTCTCAGCCTCCCAAGTACTGAGATGGCAGGTACACACCATCACACCGGGATATACTTCTTTACTCAGTGCCAGCATGTTCATTTTAGCGACTTCTTTATTGCAATAGACAACGGCACTAAGATGATTTAACATCTGACTTAAGTCAATATGAGACATTTGGAATTTTCAATCATTTGACTCATTTAATAATAGGATGGGAAAGATGAAGGCAGCTAGAAATGAGGGTCACAGACATGGGTAATAGGCTTTTTTATATTTTTGTAAGTTATTTTTGGATGTTTCTCCTCTGATGACAAAATAGAAGAAGCCAACGAGGGCAATGATTCACTTCCTGGGCTGTCATCTGCCACCCTGTCACCTTCGACAGTCATACACACGTAGATTTGTGTCTTCAGTTCCCAGGTGGTTTTCCACGGGGCTTAGCTTGTTTTAGTATCTCTCAGGTAATCTGTGTGTGGATAAAGGATGGTTACTGGAGATTGAATCCAGTAACCTTCAGATTACGTCCAAACTATACTCCCAGCCCTTTTTACTTTATTTTAGTTTTTGCTTGTTTTGAAACAGTTTTCTGAGAGTCTCGCAAAATTGTCGAGGCTAGTCTTAAACCTACGATCCTCTTGTCTCAGCCTCCCAATTCCTGGGATTACAGGTGTGTACTCATATCCTGGCACTCAGGCCATCTTTAAAAGAAAGAATAATTGGATTGTAGAAGACGTGCCACTTAGAGGGTGTTGGCTGCAAGAAAAGACATCACGAGTAAACCTATATCCTCCTTCTCTGCACCAGGCTCAGTGGTACAAGCTATCTCCAGTTAGATGACAGTCCATCTGTGTGTGCCTGCCTCTTTTTCCTGTGCTTAGGCAGTTAGATAACACTCTCTAAAGACCTGCCAGTCAGCAGGACAATCAGCTGGGAGTTGTCACTTGCATTATGATAATGATATTTGCAAGTCTGGCTTGGGCTGCTTCTAAGCCAGCGGGACTGTGGGTGGTCAGTGTCCTCTGGATTTTGAAGTCTTATCATTGTCAGCCTGGCTGAGATAAAGTTCACTCCTCACCTTTTGAAGTTTTGGACAGGGACTCACAGGAATCATTTGTTGGGAAGCTTCCTGGAGACCTTTACATGCATTGACATTCAGAAGCTTGCTTCTAAAGCCCAAGAGGCCACATCAGAACAAAAGAGGAAGAGATGATGGATAATTCTTACGCTTTTTCACTTAACTTTAATGAAGGTTAAAATTCAAAAAAACTAGCATTTGATGATTTAGAAGTCTATAGTAGTTCGAGGTTTCAGTTTTTATAGATGACCTGTGTAATTCCCCATTTAATGTTTAAAATTACATTTTCTGTACTGGCGATTAATCCTAGGAGGGTTCTACCTCCATGCTATACCCTCCGGCACATGTAAAAATAAAATAAGTTCTTGACTTTGGGTCTAAGTTGCTTGCCTCCGACCTGCAATCTTCATATCTTAGCCTCCCAAGTACTGGGATTACAGGCATGTGCTATGGTACCTGGCTAAAAATTATATAATTTTGAAAGTATGAAGGAGAAATATTTCTACTGATATAAATTTGTATAAAGTTATGTGTGAATACTTACACATATACATATTTGCAGAGTAAGACTAAGTATATTTTAATAATTTTAAATCCCAGAATATTGCATTTCTAGTTGTAAATTCTTAAACTAAAGATTATTCTTGCATGTATTTTTTAAAAATTCATCAAATTGAAGGTTTCTGAGAAAGTTCTAGAATTAAGCCCTTCAGTAGATAAGAAAAGAATACAGATAAGACGACTGGGAATCATTTCCAAAGATCAATTAATATAATTTAAAGGGTCAGAAATTAGAGGATGGATCAGATTCAAGATCACAAGGTAAACCAGGCATGGTGGCACACGTTTGTAATCCCAGCATTTGGGAGACTGAGACCAGAGGACCGTGGTTCATGGACAGTCTCAGCTACTTAGTGAGGCTCTTTGCAACTCAATGAGACCCTGTTTCAAAATAAAGAATAAAAACTAGGGCAGGGGGTGTAGCTTGGAGGTTGAATGTCCCTGGGTTCCATCCCCAGACCCCTCCACACACACACAAAGTAACAATTTCATAAAACTTTGGAAATAACAATAAGGTAAAATTGCATTTCAAATTGGATAGCAAATGAAACAACTGAACTATATTAGTAAAATTAATTTTAGTAGCATTTATGGAGGCAAATCTGACCAACAACTAATTGGAATGATTTAGGAATTAAAATGTTTGTCTCTGGGTAACCATGACTTATAATGCTCCCTTAGAAACAGGGCCAACCTTGTCCACACAAGGGACTCTGAGCCACCCTTCCCTCTATTCCACCTTGATATTGCCCACAATTCTCCTAGACATTGAGGAGGATTTCATCTTCAACTCCAAATACCATTATTAAAAGAAAATATGCAGTGAGTCTGTTTGAAGTTTTGAGGTCAGGGAAAAGGGCCTAGCTCTTTGACGGGAGTCAGAAGCAAGCTATATGACAAATACACACTTTAATTTGTCTTCCATTTTAAATCAGTTCCCAAACAAACCCTAATTCTTATGTCTGTTTTACTTTTAATTTGTTGGAATTAAAACCAACTGTCTATTTTATTTGTATTAGTGAATATATGTGTATAAATAAATGAACAAGGAAACTAAAGTTTTTTTTTTAATGATTGCAGCATTTTAGATATTCTGTGAGCTCCTTTTCCACATGAAATGTCCACTTAACCCTTGCTATAATTGTCTGAAGTTTACAGATGAGAAAGTTATTTGAGTGAATTATCTAAGTTCAAAAATCTAATTAATGGAATAACTGGTATTCCAACCTTAGCCTATTCAACCCTGGGCCTATTCAGAGCTCTGCGACATACATTTTATTTCAAATTTGTATTATTTTCTTAGTGTAAGCATCCCCCAAGCTTCCTGGCGTGTTATTTTTCATTTGACTTTGAATGATGTGATGGAAGATAAGCTAAAATATCAATCTATTGAAAGGTGCTTGACTTCCTTTTAGACACAGTAGGAAAATGAACTGTGTGCATGATTTCACAAAAACTTGCAATAAAAGGAGGAATTTACATACCCTACTTCTAACAGGTATGGAAGGAACAATAGATGATTTGGATACGAAAAGACTCAAAATGGAGGTTTTACAGATACGTGTCAAAATCTGAAATTGAGTACAAATTGATTTATCTACTATATGACTGGCCAGATTCAGAATAAAATCTAATAAAAAAAAAATAAGTGAACTCAGGCATGGTTGCACAGACGGCCTCAGCTACTTAGTGAGGCCCTTTGCAACTCAGTGAGACTCTGTTTCAAAATAAAGAATAAAAAATAGGACTGAGGATGTAGCTCAGAGGTAGAATGCCCCTGAGTTCCATCCCTAGTAACACACACACACACACTCACACACACACACACACACACACACATACACACACACATGAATTAAGTATACAATACTTGTATTAAACTAATATATTTCAAGAAATATCATTTCTAAAATAATTTTGACTTGCCAGGTATCTAAATGGTAGTGCTTGGTGCTCACTGGTGAGAGCAATCGACTTGTATCACAGGTGTCCACTAAGTGTTCTTTGGTGTTTGACCTGGAGTTCATCCCAATCCTTGCCATTGTCCCGCCTCCTTGTTCTTCCTCTGCTGGTCTGGGGAAGCCTCCTGCTTCATCTCTGACAATCTAGGCTTTCCTTCTCTGTGTAGGAATGAATTCAGGGGGGAGAAGGAAATTGTCAGCCTTACCCACCTTATGTAGAAATATGACCACCTCTAGAGGCTGACAGTGACCACATGAAGCACCTGATAACCTTGATTTGCATGAAGTATGCCTGGTTCCTCAGAAAAAGGGAGGAGGCAGGGACCCCTCCCCAGCCACAGAGGTAGAGCTATCACTTCCACAGTCCTTTGTAAACCTCTGTTTCTTGTGAAACGCATTCACAATGATGTAAAATGCTTCAAAACCATGGCTAGTCCTCACCTTCAATGCTATTGCATACATATGTATGTATTCATTTACGCTTTCATTCACTTGGCACCAACTGTTGCTTCAGCTGAGAAAAACAAAAGTCTTCTACTTTCATCATCTTATTATTCAGATATTTACCGGCTGGTCTGAGGATGCCAAGGAAAGTTGTTTGGACTTACTGTCAATCACCATTATTTATCACCTAGAAGAGTCTTCCAGGCCTTAGAGTGAAGTCTTTAGAAGATGTGCTTCTCTGGAAAATGCCTTTTGCTGGCCATGCTATACCAATAAAAAGCTCTCTCCAATTGGAGGATTCTTTTTGTCTTTGAAAAGATGAACACTTCCACCTTTCGGATGGTTTCTACCCCTACGACCACAGTGTGTCTATTTAGAGTGAGCTGTTTCCAAAGGTTCAGTGTTTTCTTGTCACTTAATTCCATTCATAGTTGGCCAGAGTTACTGTAGTTCCAATCAATCATAATTATAAGCAGGATATTTACGTGGACTTGGGAAAAGTAATTTAATTGGTATCATTACTTGATGCTGGTCGCCATTTCTAACCTAGGACTCATAAGACAACAGTGGAGCTAAATATATCATTCTGAGCTGGGTGTTGGGTGGCACAGGCTCTTTAGATGTATGTATATTCTACCAGCTTCACCCAAGTGCCAAAGGGACCACTTTGCTCCCATTAGGCAAGGATTTCTTTGGTGCAGACTGACTTCCTTGAGAAAAAAAAAAGTGTGTTCTCATCATTTAAACATGGAAGACTATGTCTAGAACAGAACACTTAGTGACTCTGAAAGATATTTTAAGGGGAAACTTATTGCCCCTCACAGCTTCACTCTTGACCAAAGCAAAAACCAAAACCCCATGGAATTAAAAAATCAAAGCTTTTTTTTTCTTCTTGTTTTTCATGGATCACTCTTTTTCTTTCCAAGTGTAACAAAGCAGAGTTAACAGTGCAAACACCAGCCCAAGGAAGGCTTGAGTCACAGCAGTGTGGCTGCAGTTCCTCTAAGGTAGAGGCTGCCCCTTTCAGCCACATTCCTGCAGCTCCTCTGGACAGCTATTAGCTGCCCCTTCATGAACCACCCATGGGTCATATCTATGATCTGCCATCAGCTCTTTTGTTCTCAAACGTCTGAGAACAAATTGTCCCAAAGAAGAGATAGCTATTTATCAACTGATATAAATATGCATAAGAATTCTAGCATTATAGAGCCATGATACTTAATACAAAGTCATGAGCCACACGAGTCTACTATGCACTGGATATATATATATGACTAGTCTAATTGAGGAGTACTGTAAATATGTCCTGCACATCAAATTTCAATCTTCTAGTATGGAAAAAATAATGAAAACTATGTTTTTACATTCATTGTGTTACAATGATTGTATTTTAGATGCGTGGAATTAAATATAATATTTTATTAAAATTAATTTTACTTTCCACTCTTAATGACTAGTAGGAAATGCAAATTTACATACGTGGCTCACCTTAGGTTTCTACCGGATGGTGTCATTCTAGAGAGCTTGCAATGTAGCCAGCCAAAAATTAAAGCCCTTGGAAGCATCTAGCTCAAGGGTGACACAGAACCTTTTCCATTCACAAACTCTATGGGGCTCAAAACAGCTCAGGGACCTCTGGATACGGGCTTTATATGAATTTATTTCAAGTCAGTGGTTCTTGGTAAGCCCCTGGGGCTCAATGCTGATCAGCTCTCTGTGAAGATAGCATTCTGGTTCCTACAATTTTGGCCAGGGAGAGCATCATTTTCGTTTTCTTTCTGTTCAACACAATGTCATTTAAGCGAAGGCAATTGCTCGTGTCTGGTGAAGACTGCCAAGCTTTTATTTGAAAATTTGAAACAGCCACATAAATCACAGGCTTTTATTGTCCTGAGGGGAATATACCATTCTTTTCTGAAATGTGTTGTATGATGTAAAATTCTGTTGAAATAATAGTTGGTAAGAGCTAAAAGAAAGACTCCGTGGGTGCAGTGCTGCACAATTCTGTGAGCTTTACTACTGTCAGTTGGTAGAAGAGGCAGAAATAGATTACATAGAAAAGAACCAAGACAGTCATCTCAAACCAGAAACTTCTTAATGCCCTTCTCCACCTGTGTGACATCCATTTGGTCAACAAAACCTTACCTTCGCCACTAAAATAAAGGACATCTGCACACAGAGACTTGTTTTACTGCCAAGGCTCCTACTTAAATGCCATCTTTGCTTTCCTATGTCACTGCAGTAGCGTCTCCTCAGATTTTTCCATATACTCCAGCACAAAAAGCTTAAGTAATTTTGTAAAATCCTAAACCCTGTAATGTCATTTATCATATTTACACCTGCTTAGACTTCACCAGTTCTTATTGAGCTAAACAAGGTGTGTAGACCTGGACCCTTGCCTGTCTCTAACACTCCACCACCCATTATCATTTCTGCTTCCCCAATAAGGTCTGAACCACATCAGTATGCTTTTGATTTCAAGAGTACACCAACCCTGTTTGTGCCCCTGGGCCTTTGGGTCTTTGCACTTCTGTCCCCCCGCCTGCCCTCTTTCCCCAGCTTTTCATATGGCTCAGTACCTTCTTGTCACTCAGCCCAAGGTTTTCCTCTCAAGAGATGCCTCTTAGGATCACCCATCTGTAGCAGTCAGTCACTTTCTTGTCCACCACTCTGATTCGACCTTGCTAGTTCATTTCTTTGCCTGTTTACCATCTATTCCCCACCAACCACATAACACACTCTAGTCCACTTGAAGAAAAAACCCCAGGTGCTTTATCTCTCTAGCATACTATCAGCAAATAGATCAGAGCCTCTGTGTGCAATATACCCCAAGCAATTGTCTGTGAAATGGATGAAAACGAAAGTAGTCTGTAATTGAGCCTTGACTAACTTCGATGTGCACAAGCTTCTCTTAGACTGAAGAAGCCATGCTTTTCCATCTTCTGCCTCCTCATCACGAGCTCATGAGCTCCTCCCAGAGGAAATCTCATGCCCGGAAACTGCAACGTGCAGAGATTTTGTGCAAGAATAGATGTCTAACTTCAAAATGGATGGTGTGCAGGTCAGGGGGGGATGAAGACCCTGGTTTTCTCTGGACCTAAGTCTTCCATTAGAAGCACTCAGAATCTCTGTGACTAGTGCCCTCCTGCCTAGGAAGGGACTGAGTCTGAGTCTCCACAGTGTGAGTAAAGGTGCTCTAATATATTAGTCTCTGTTCCAATGCTTGGGAGGAGTGCAAGGCTGAGGACTCTTGTCTTGCCCAGGAAACCTTCTGTTTTGTTTTGGTACTGGGGATTGACCCCGGGGACATCCCACTGCTGAACTATGTACACAGCCTTATTTTATTTTTGAAACAGGAGCTCACTAAGCTGCTGAGAGCCTTGCTAAGTTGCTGAGGCTTTCCTTGAACCTGTGATCCTCCTGTCTCAGCCTCCCAAGTAATGGAATGACTAAGCTACGGCCCTGTCTCTGATTGTCAGTTCAGTGGCAAATTGTCAAACAGATGTAAAGCTCATGGCATCCAGGTGAGTAAGTAAAGGATTCAGGCTGATCCTCTCTCTCTCTTCTGACCATGCACAGTTTCTGAATCTTCTTGTTTCCCACGCAAGCCCAAGGGGGGGAAATAAAAATTAATAGGCAGGTAAGTCAACAATTGCAAGCATGTTTTATTTGATATGAATACTTTTAATGAAGGTATATATGATAAGCCATTATTGTTACTTTGCCCAATTAATATTGAATGCTTTTCATTGTTTTAAAAGACTTCTTTAGTGTATTTTAAAGAACTTCCTTAAGGGATTATTTTATCGCACAGCAAAGAATTTTTTATACTTTTCATAGCTAACTTTCTTTTTGCACCTAATAAGTTAAAATTTGAAGATATAATACCAGTGTCAGTCATTATGGGCATGTGGGAATCAAAAACAGAAAAGAGATTAGTAAAGTTATAAAATTCAATAAACTCTATTTGCATATTCTTACTTGAGCTAGATGCTATATATCTCATTTATATATAGTAATATATAGTATCTACATATATAGTATAGTATAGTATCTCTATATAGTAATGTAGTATACTATATATAGCAATATTTTAATTCTAATTTTACTTGTGATTTACTTTTGAATAATTCAATCAAAAATTCCATATGCTATATTTGCATACATTCAAATTTACTTGTGAATCACTGTTTTACTATTTCTGAAAGCACCTGTATTGTATTTCTGCAGCATCATTTTCTCCTAATTTAGTAAACCTTTTCACTGTGTTCTGCTGATAGTATTCAGTGATTTCACAACGCAGACTTTTTATTAACAGAAAATGCCTGCCAATAAAATCAAAGGAAAAAGAAATCTTACAATATGAATGAAGTTGGCATTAATTTTTTTAGATTACTGAAAAAATAGCAAAGATGAGAATCATATATTTTTATTCAGATTCCCAGACGAAGACAGGGAATCGGATTTCTAAGAGGAGAAACAGGATTTTTAGCTTGAGAATGTAAGCCAAATTTAGCAACATCTTTCTTAAAATATAAGGAATGTAAAAAATGTATCTTGTTCTAGGCAACATGTTGATTAAGTATGAAGAAAACTTCTGGGATATTTGTAGATCTTGAAATGTTTGGTACACATGAAGAATTTAACTACCTCTCAATTAAAAGACAAAAAAGTGCATAAAAAGAAAAAATTGAAGGGAAAGGGATGCACTCTCAAATTCTAAGGTGATTCTGGTGTGTGTGTGTGTGTGTGTGTGTGTGTGTGTGTGTTTTAATGGGCACCAATAGTGGAGACTGTTTTCAAGTTACAGATAGATTCATGTAACAAAAGCTAAAACCAACCAACACTTATCAACAACAAGAGCCTCTGTCCAATACAAATGTATTTGTCACTATTTTGTATATTGGTTTACAACTGAGAATGAAGCTAAAGAAGGTTATTTTTGGCTTCAGTCTCATGTTGCATTTCTGAAGAGCCTATTCTGTCACCTGGTGAAGAATATTCTAGCACCCTCGGGCTGAAATAAAATAGATATACAGTTACCACAAACTCCCCCCAAAAATGTGCCTCTGAAAAGAAAAAAATAGTGACAAGGACTGCATCCCATAGACATTCCCCAGAAACTCATCTGTGGCGCAAAATGTGGTCTGACCCAGCTGGGCACTGGGCTGGCCGTGACCACCAGCCTTTCTGGCTGAACTACACTCCAAAGTAGGGCTAACCCTCACACAAAATTGCCAACCAGGGCCCACTTGGTTATAGAACCAATTTAGCCTCTGTACACTTGATGTATGAAGAATTTCCTCTTGGGACTAAATTATAGGTCTCCTTGAAGTTGCTCTTTCGTGATCTGTTATTTGGAGGTAATTTTCCAAACGGGCTGGAACACATGGCCATGAGCTAGAAAAGGATTCACCAGGAACAGCTGCTGTGTGCTGACCAGCACTTCCTACTCCGCTCATCCTCTCCTGGGCCTCCTACACCTCTGCCCCTGCCTCCCCAGGAAAAAGGTCCAGCCAACGGAGCCGGACTTCACGTGAAATATTTCCTTTCCTTCTTAATGAAACCACAAAAATCGTGTCTGCCCACCTTTTTCTGTACCCAGCTTTCCAGAAATGGCACATGCTGTCCTAACACGTTCTGTGCGGAAGGACAGATGAGCAGGCCTTTCCCCAGCCTCCACGTGGCTGATTACAACCTCCTGTTGGATCCTGATTCCCCCCTCCTCTGTTGGCTGGAAGATAAGCTTCTGATCTTCTCTGGGCTTTTTGAACTGGTAGAAGCTGTGTAAACACAAGCCACAGGTTAGTCAGATCCTATTTGACCCAGAGCCTGCTGAGTGCACAGAGATTACATTCGAAGACTCCCTTGTCTAATCAAGCACTGGTGACCTATTGTGGGGTAGTTGCTGACGAGGTCAAACAGCAAAGGGTTTTAGACCAACCTGTTGCAGCTGATCACTTGCTGATAAACGAGGGACAGCTAGTTATTAATGAGCCAGCTTCCCTAAAGAGCTTTCCCTTCATAAGACACTCAGATTGTGCAGCCTTTCTCAGAATTTCTCATTTGATTTCAGGACTCTGGAGAAGTTTTCATCTTGAAAATTCACAGGAATTGTCCTATGATAAAGAGTAACAGAAATAGTCCTAATTATGGCAACTCATTTTTTTTTTATGGTCTTTGTACAGCTGTCCTCCTTCACATGATTTCAGAACAGATATGCTATGCATACCTATTCCTCCTGTTTGGATTATTGACTTTTCTAGATCCTGGACGGTAGATGAGGGTCACTCTGAATATTCACAGTGGGCTGGGGTGTGGTGTTGAAGACAGAAGGGGACACTCCAAGAAAGAGCACTTAAGACCTGGACCAAGCTACTGAGTATAATTGTGATCATGCAGCCAGTATCCGCGGAACAGCAGGATGTCAATAACATTCCCAAGGTCCTGCGGTCATAAAGTGCAAGGTCTGAAAGATGGCCCCAAGTCCCCTTGGCATTAGGCTTGTCCATTCCAGGGAGCTGACCATCTTTTCAGTGGATCTGAAAGAATCTGGAGGCCTCCAGGAGGGACAGAATTTGGTGGAGGTAGATTCTTTCTCTCAATGTGATAAAGAACTTTGAGCCTATATTCCTTAGGAAAGTTATCAAAGTAACCCTCCCCATCAATATCAGGCCTGTGCATATGTTGTCCCTAAGCCTGTTTGTCTGGCCAACTCGTATTTCTAGCAGCAGCATCCATTCCTGAAAGTACTTGGAGAAATGTATCTGGAGTTCTTCTGGAGTACAATCCCTCCAACAGAAATCAGTTCAGGTTCTTGGTCAGAGTGAGAGTCTCTCAGATACCTGGCCACAGTTAGCACCTTTGGGCCCATTAGAATCAATGAAATAAAATATGTGCTTTTGTTGAAATAAAGCACATGATTTGCCTATCACAGACACAGTTGCCCCTCCCCTCTAGCCTTGAGTCTGAAAACCCAGGCTGGAGCCCCTCCTGCTTTCTCAACACCATCTGGAGCCATCTGTTTGTATCTGAAAATCGGAAGGAGATCGGGTCCTGTGATGGTGTTGGAATCTTGATCAAGCTTTATGTAAACCTGCTTTGTACTTCATTTAAAGAATTTGGTCCAGGCATGGTGGTGCATGCCTATAATCCCAGTTCTTGGGAGAACGAGATAAGAGGATTGCAGGTTCTACAGCAGCCTCAGCAACTTAGTGAGACTTTCAGTAACCTAGTGAGAACCTGTTTCCAAACAAAAAATAAAAAGGATTGGGAGTGTAGCTTGGAGATAGATGTCGCTGGGTTCAATCCCAGAACCACACACACACACACACACACACACACACACACACACTAAATAAATAAATAAATAAATAAATAAATAAATAAATAAGACAAAGAGCGAGAGCAAGATGGTGGAAGCATCAGGCTTCAAAATTAGCATAACGGCTGAACATGATGACGCAGCACTTAGGAGGCTGAGATAGGGGGGTCACGGGTTCAAAGGCAACCTCAGCAATTTAGCAAGACCTTCAGCAACCTAGTGAGATCCTGTTTCAAAAAAAAAAAAAAAAGAAACTAAGAAAAGACTAAAAGTGTATAAGTGTATCTCAGAGATGGTATGCTCCTGAGTTTCATTCTCAGTACCAAAAGAAAAGTGTTTTAGATGTTTTCAAACTTAAAATCTTAAGATATTAAATATTAATATCTTGCCAGATCCATGCACCTAACAAGAGATACTCTAAGACTATAGCAATGTCTCCCAAGCCATTTCCTTACCCGGGGAATCACACAGATTTCTAAGTCAGAGAGAAGCACTGAAAAAGAGAGGCCACATATTTTTATAAACATTTTTTTTCTTCATGAGCCAAGGCTGAAGTGTGATAATTCTAAACTGGCACCTCTTGTAAAACCTTTCAACATTGTCTCTTAATTCACTTTCTAGTTAGAAATTGGTCAGATCAAAAGTTGTAAGTATTTCTGTTCATCGTCCCCCCAAAAGAGAGGCAAACTCTCTAATGAAGACATACTTTGGTGCTTTTAACTTTTGCTTGAGACAATTCTGCAGTTTTACATGCACTCTGGTGACATTTTCAGCCAATATTCTTTCAGTCTCATGTTAAATAATTTTCCATACTTTTAGAAACTATATGTAAGTTCACAATTCTCATGAATATTTAATATTTTGGGATAGAAAAATTGCCTTCTCTTTCTCTCTTTTTTAACATCAGAGGGTCTAGCTCCTAACTTTATAGACACGTTTCTGACCTTGAAGTTCTATTTTTTTTTTTTGGAACTGGGGATGGAATCCCACAGCATTCTACTGCCAATCTAAATCCCCATTTACTCCCTTTTAAAATAAGGTCATGATAAGTTACTGAGGGTCTTACTAAGTTGTTGAGGCTGGCCTAGAACCTGGGACCCTTCTGTTTTAGCCTCCCAAGTACTGTCATTATAGGTGGGTGCCACCACGTCCAGCTCTCCTTGAACTTCTCTGTCATTAACTTACGGTTATAGACCCCCAAAGTAGCTTTAGGATTAAGTCAGAGGCTACATTGGCTCTGAATATAAAAGGAAGTTCATTCCTCTTTCTTGCTATACTCTTTTCAGTGTGAGGGAGATTATGTGCTAAACGTGCTTTTCTCCCTTAAAGATAACTTGTTTTTCAATCAAACCAAACCAAACAAAACACAATGTGTGTCTGGTATATTGGACTATTTGATAGCATCATGTGCATTTCAAGCCCAATAAAAAGATTTTATTTATACAGAGTTTCAGAGTGTACAGAATCCTTTCTTATGACTTACCTCATTTATTCCTCTTTTTAACCCTATAAAGTTAATGTTACAATCATTTCCATTTTAGAGATAAATATTTGGAGGTTTAGGAATTACATCTTTTGCTCCAATTTCCCCAACCTGTACAATGGGGAGACTGTATTGTAAGCTCAAGGACTGTGATCAGAGTTTGTACTTTTTAAAGTTTCACCTAGCTTATTTGGTACCTGGGAATCTGTAGAGAGGAGGAGTTGAAGAAATAAGATGAGCTCCATGTTGCTTCTTTGCTCTGGGTTAAAGTGAGCTCATTGTCTAAAAGTCTGAGAACGGCCTGTAATGTTTTCTGTTCTTAGTTATCCCTTCTGGGAACCGCAGGAATTTTGATTTTCCTGACCATTTGTCCTCCATCGAGCCCAAATGTTTAAAGGACATTATTTTTATATGCCAATGATTGCAGTATTTGCATGTGCAAATTGTGTAATTACTTAACTACCCAAATTGTGCATGCAACTAAGGTAATTATGAACTTGGAAAATTGCTTTAAGAATCTGACCCTGGAAAAATTATGATAGCAGAAAATGAGTGTTGGGTGGGAATTTCTTCAGGGCTGATTTTGCTGTTGTCTCTGTTGTTCAGTAAAACCTAAGTTATGTTGATGAAGTTGTCTTCTTTGCCTCTGTTTGGACATTTAAAGGATGAACATAGTATTTGCTCTATTTCCAATGGGTCATGTGAGGGAATTGGAGATAATACATACAAGTGGTTTAGAAAAGAAACAACCAAACATTTAAAAGAGTCATATTATTTTTAAGTGGACTCATTACCCCTACTTTTGGGATAAGTACAAATCATTATTTTTATAGGAGTCTTTGGTTCATCTATCCAGAAACAATATGTCTTAATGTGATTAAAAAGCAGTAAAAAATAAAGTAAGGTTGTGAAAATATAAAATCACATTAGTGTTTTCTATACCTTGGGTGTATAGCAATTTCTCATTTGATTCTCTTGGCAATTCTATCTAGCATAGAGAGAAGGAAATCCTAGCCACAGTTACACATGGCGACACTGAAGCTCACTAAATTTGAAAGACCTGTACCAGTTTCATGAGAGGTTTTTCTTGTTGTTGTTGTTGTTTGTTGTAGTTTGTTTATTTGTTTGTTTTTGTGTTTTGGCATACTGGTGATTGAACCCAGGGCATTCTACCTCTTAGTTATACCCCTACCCTTTTCATTTTTTTTTTGTTTCTGAACAGAGTTTTGCTGGGATGCTGACAATCTCACTAAGTTGCTGAGGCTGGTCTAAAATCTGTGATACTCCTGTCTCATCCTCCCATGTACTTAGTTTACAAAGTGCACTACCATGCCAGGAAATTACATGAGTTTTTAAAAAGAAGATTGAGAATCTATCTCTGGCATATGTCTGATTTCAGTTATCTCTTTTAATAGCTTGGCTATTCCTGTCAAAGAGACGAAATTGCCTTGTGAATAGTGGTTGAGATATAATACTAAATGCATTTCGAAATTTACCTGCTTCTAGAAAATTTGGTGAAGATAATAATTTGTCTTGAAATAATTTAAAGATTTACTGTTGCATTATATGTAAGGAAAGGCGTTAAAATAAACTTACTCTTAAGAAGATTAAGGATCTTAAAATGTACTTAAGCACAAACAAATCAATGGATTGTGACTGTACTTTGTGCATTTGTTAAGACAGATTAAAAAGTGTGTGTTTATGTGAGAGAGAGAGAGAGAGAGAGAGAGAGAGAGAGAGAGAGAGAGAGGGGGGGGGGGAGGAAGGGAGAGAGAGAGAGAGAGAGAGAGAGAGAGAGAGAGAGAGAGAGATCCAGCTCTGTGAGTCACTAGCTTAGGTTCCTGTTACACTAAGAAACTCTCATTACTCTCCAAGTTTCCTGTAACTCATTTAAATTTACCTCCCAACTGTTTGCGACAGCAAGGTGACTACTGTAATGAAGAGCGTGTTATCTGATAAGAGAATGTATTCATTGAAATAGATCTGTAAGTAATAGTCCCATTAGGTACCCGAGGTTTGAGTTGTTCCAAGGGTTCTAAAGAACATGAAAGATGAGAGGAATTTGAAGTCTCTGGATCCAAATGGTGTTGTGAAGGTGATTTTGGCAATGTCTGACAAGAGCAGAAGACTGCCATTGATTTTGACTCTACATTCTGTTCTCTAACCACGGGGTGTTCCTTTCTCTTTGTATTAGCACAGATGACTCAAACAGAAAAGGATCAGAGAGATCTTGGACATTAAAATGAGGGCTTTGCAAAGAATATGGGCCACTAAGGCATCTATACCCAATGACTTAGCAGGAAGTAGAATCACTGTGTCCTTTTAGAGCCACAATATGTCTGAAAGTGGGTTATTCCTCCTAATTATTGCTGATTAGGGAAAGCATCTGGTTTTAATTTTCTGTGATATTTCTCTGTGCATGCCGTGTTGCAAATACCGATCCCACTCTTGACGGCCCGAGTTGTGGCCTGGCTACCCGGTGGACTGATCCAGACCTCGCTGGCTCAAGCAGGGGCCTTGCCTCGTGGGAGGCCCCGATTCTGGTCTTGCTGGCTCCGACAGTGGCCTAACCCCTCAGCTGGCTTTGATCCCAGCCTCGGAGGCTCCAGAACCGGCCTTCCTCACGGCAGGCTCCAATGCTAGCCAATGGCCCCGGCATTGGCCTAACCCCTCGGTAGGCGTTGTCCCACGTTCTTGAGGGTGCGTGGTGGTAGCCTTCTGCCTCTGGGGTCATTACTTCAAAGGTTCCAGGTGTAATACATCAGATCTCTGCCTCCCCTGAGTACTGGCCACTGCCATTGCCACTGCCTCCACCATTTCAAATCTTTCCCAAGCTCTTTTCCCACTCTGAATGTTGTCCAGTCTTCCTAAGCATGCGCGACGGTAGCACTCAACCTTTGGTGTAATTTCTCCAAAAAAAAAAAAAAAAAATAAGGTTGGTAGGATCTGATTTCTGCTTCTCCTGAATACAAGTCTCCACCGCCAACACGGAGACCACTTTCAGCACCGCCTTTCTCCTTGGTCTCTGCTAAAGTCTCTCTCCTTACAGGTGATGGCCAAGATTCTTAACAATGTATAGAAGAAGCAGTCCTCCTTAGCGAAGAATTTTTCCAAAAATTCCAGTTCATTTGGATAAGTTTTGTCTGCATCTCCAGTATCCTGGCATCCGCCACCTCCTTGACCACTCTCCGATATTTTCCTTTTTTCTTTTTCTTTTCCTTTTTTACAGGGTCCTTCCGGGTAGAAAGGGGTTCGCCTAGGGGTGCCCCAACCATGCCTGCCCACCCGCCCAGGGTCGGGGCCAGAGGCCTGGACCACAGGGTCCTTCCGGTTAGAAAGGGGTTCGCCTATGGGTGCCCCGCCAGCGCCTGCCCACCCGCCCAGGGTCGGGGCCTGAGGCCTGGACCATAGGGTCCTTCTGGGTGGAGAGGGGATCACCGAAGGGTGCCCCGCCAGTGCCTGCCCACCTGCCCAGGGTCAGGGCCAGAGGCCCGGACCACAGGGTTCTTCCGGGTGGGAAGGGGGTCGCCTAGGGGTGACCCACCAGTGCATGCCCACCTACCCAGGGTCGGGGCCAGAGGCCCAAACCACCTATTTTTTAAATTTATATGCAAGGACACAGAAGCTTATTGAGATTAAGTAACTTGCATAAACCCAGACTGATTGGTTTTTATTCATAACTCTACATTGAGTTCCCTTTGCACCTTGAGAATCTTCATTGATGACTTTCTGAAACCAGCATGCCAGTGTCAAACATACATATACTTAAACACCTTTACTTTCATCTCTTTACATGCCCATCAAAGGAAGACAGGAAGCCACATGTTGTTCTTTTATATTGAACAACATAATTATAGTCATTCTTTTAGTTTTTCCATGGCATCATGTAATGTTGATATATTGATAATGACTAATCAGACTTTTTCTGTACCATGAAATATCATGTGCAGTGCACAGTTCTGATGGTAAAAGGATGTTTTCATGGAAAGTCAATTTGAATTCTTTAGGAAGTAGCTTTAAATTCCACTGAGTACATTTTAACAACAGACTTTAAAAAAACTTTCAGCATGGGACAAATAATTTTATATGGAAGACTTTCTTTTTTAAAAATTTTTATTGGTGCATTATATTCATACATCATATTGGGGTAAAAAACTTGTGTGTACATACATGTGCACATCACTGATTTAACCCCTACCCAGTTCTCACCCAATTCCCTTCCCATGCCTCCTTCCCTTGCTTGGCTTGGTGGTTGACTTTGATATGTTTAAGTACATTGTGTGTTTTAGAGAATTTTCTTCTCCCCCCCCCCCTCCCATCCTCTCCTTTAGGGTTGTCTTATTTGCTCCTCTATAGGATTTTATATGGATTACTTTCTAAGAACTCAATCTCTATCCATTAATTGTAGGTAGGGCAAGGGCAGTATATCTATAGAATGAATTTTCTCTTAACTGAAGGGATGCTGAATTCCTCCTCTACTCTCATTTAAAGGGACTAATTAGCTCCGCGTGTTGGTACCTAACTCATGGCACCTAACAAGAAGCAGACATGTTTTGGAGGTTAAGGATACAAAGATGATGAAATAATACAACAGGAGAGTCATAAACACAGATGGATAGAGGAGATCTCGGGACCAATGTTAAGGAAAGGATTTCTGGCACGGTTCTGGGAATTCAAGAGATGTGTTTTGTATAAATGACTTCCCTGGTCCAATACATTACCCTAATTTGGGTCTCTCTACTTAATTTCTACAGAACAGTTGTTGATGAAAGTTAAGAAGTAAAGATTTTCCCCCAATTTCCTCTAGAAAGACTTCAACGGTGGGCGTTTGGTCAGTGAGTTTTCGGGGGCCTGCTGTGGTAGTGCAGGCATCTTGATGAACTCTAAAGAAGCTCCAGAGTCCTTACAAGCTCACGATTTACCAGAATAACTCATCTAGAACTATGGTAGCCACTAGCCACAAGTGGTTACTGAACACTTGAAAAGTGGCTGGTGTGAGTTGACTCACGCTATAGATATAAAATCTACATTTAATTCAAAGACTTAATATTAAAAAACAACAGACAATATCTCTTAAAGGTTTTATACTAATTACATGGTAAGATAATAACCTGTTAGATATATTGGTTTAAATAAAATATAATCAGATTAATTTTGACCATTACTTTTTATTTAATTAATTTATTTAGTAGTTTGTATAGGGAATTGGACCCAGGGACATTTTTGCCTCTTGGCTCTACTCCTAGCCCTATTTTTAGTTTTTTTGTTTAATTTTTGAAACAAGATCTCACTAAGTTACTGAGGATGTTGCTAACCTCCTGAGGCTAGCCTTAAACTGTGGTTCGCTTGTTTCAGCCTCCCAAGTACTGGGATTACAGGAATGTGTCATTATGCCTGAGTCTTTTTATTTTTTAAAAGGGTAAATACTTAAAATGACTAGAATATATATATATATATATATATATATATATATATATATATATATATATATATATATATATAATTTGGTGGTACTGTGGTTCCTGGAAACCCTTCTACCTCCGGGCTACACTCCCAGACCTATTTTATATTTTTATTTGGAAACAGGCTCTCTTAAGCCAGCCGGGCTGGCTTAGAACCTGCGCGATCCTCCTTTCTCTGCCTCCCAAGCACAGGGATTACAAGTATGAGCCACTACGCCCGGCTAGAATATTTTAAGTGATATTTATGGCTCACATTATTTTTTTCTATTGGGTAGGTAGGATTGGTCTAGAGCTTTTCTATTCTCAGTGATATAGGCCTTTTAAAGACATTTGGTGGTGAGAACAAATTTATATTTTAAATGGACTGCCAAATAGCCGAAAAAACATCTCGAATGGATGCTATTTTTCTCTTTCTCTTGCCTCACTGCCTCTTGGCTTTTAAAATATTTTAAATGTGATCCATAAACTGCCAGGAGATTATAGCAATCCTGAATGAGGAATATTTGGAAAAATAATAAAACAAATTTTAGAACTTCGAAAAGGGTGAGCAACAAAATTAGTAGAGATCTTTTAATTTTTTTCTCACAGTGTTTCTTCAGCCCCAACTTTTAAAATTATTCAAACCCAAATTTTGCTTAAAAAACAAAACGAAGCGATCATGGGGTCTTGTCAAGGTTAGCATCTCTTTAATGCTGTTCGTTTCAAAATACATTTAATTTAAATGAGTATGATTAGAGGTTTAGTGTTCAGTAAAGATTTCTCTCAGGAGACCCATGCTCCAGCTCGATGCATTTCCTAACATGTCATTTACTTTCTTCCTTTAACTATTAAACAAGGGAGTGCAATAAACAAAATCTCTCTATATAAATATAATCTCCTTGCTTATAGACTGGTGTCTACATGAACCATAAACTATATTTATGAAATATTTTAAAAACAATAACGAATGAAATTTCTAATTTCATTCATACCACCACCCTTCATGAAGAAAATCTTTATCATTCTCTAAGGAATTGTGTTTTATTTTATTGGTACCCAAGGAAAAGATACGTAACATATGCTATGACATTGGAAAGAACAATTTTATCTCTGCACCTAGTAACTGACACTGCCTGTTGTTCTTGATATGAACATGAAAAAGATTGATCACTCCAAATATGTTTTAAAAACTTTTGAAAAAGTAGGATTTGAAATTAGTTGACAGAGAGGAATTGAAAACTCAGAATGATAAATGTATACATAATTAAAATGATAAGCTGATAATATTTCATTATTTTTGTTACCAATTTAAATCTGTCATATGAAAATTGTCAAGAAAATCAAACCTTTACAGCTTCAAATTGCTATGGAAAATATGGCAGCTCTATAACTCTATTTTAATGTACTTAATTCGTTCCTTATTTGTTTTGTTTATAAGATGATATTAACTAGCACCTTTCCATTGATCCACGGTGAATGCTTAAAACTTCATTTTCTCATAGTCCTATAATAATAACTGTATTAGAAAAGATAGTAATCCAGGTCCACAGAGCCAAAGAAAGGCTATTAAAGCTGTGATTTTGTTTCTTAAACTTGCCACTTTTTAAATATAGACATTAAACCTATGACTCAGATGTCTGCACTATTTTGTTATCGTTTATATATTATATGTACATAGAGAAAATGTTCGTTAAAATAATAATTCTACTGTAAAAGGATAACTCTCGGGTTTCATAAATATGGACCAAAGTATTCTTTGGAATGAAGCTTTGTCAAGAGGATAGTGCATTTATTTTTTTCGGTACTGGAGATTGAACCCAGGGGCATTCTACCTCCAAGTGACACCCCCGGTCCTATTTTTTATTCTTAATTTTTGAAACAGAGTCTAACTAAGTTGCAGAGGGCCTCACTAAGTAGCTCAGGGTGGCTGTGAGCCTGCCATCCTCTTGTCTCAGCCTCCCAAGTACTGGGATTACAAGCGTGTGCACCACACCCGGTTGGCACATAGTCGATAGACTAAAATCATAGCAGTTTAATTGTTTTATTTTTTATTAGCACACCATAGATTCATATCATAATGTGGATCATATTGACAATGGCATACATTCACACAGTACTTGGTTTCTTTTGATGCTCAAATTGCCCTAACACTGGCCAGTGGGAGCTGTTTCCTGTTGGTTCCAATGTCCTGTCTGTCCCATCTTTCTGCTTTCTTACAAAACAAAGACCCTGAGTAGCCCTGAGGGCTCCAGCTTCTTTGAATAGATCTTGGGAGTTAGAAACCAAGATCTGGCCATAGGTGTGTATCTCTTCTTTTGTGAAGCGTCTATTCAATTCAGTTGCCCATTTCTTGATTGGGTTATTTGTTTTGCCAGTGTAGAGTTTTTTGAGGTCTTTACATAGTCTGTATATTAGTCCTCTATCAGAGTGGTGGCTGGTAAAGACCTCTATTTCTGTAGGCTTTCTCTTTAGGTTCTTGATGCTTTCCTTTGATGAGCAGAAACTTTTTAGTTTGATGCATCCAACTTATTAATTCATTTTAATTTCCTGCGCTTTGGAGGTCTTGTTGAGAAAGTTGCTTCCTGTGCCTATATGTTGGAGTGTTGAGCCTATGCCCTCCTCTAATAGCTTCACAGTCTCTGGTCTAATTTGCAAGTCTTTGATCCATCTTGAGTTTATTCCTGTGCAAGGTGGGAGGTAAAGATTTAGTTCCATCTTTCTAATGGATAGCCAGTTCTCCCAGCACCATTTGTTGAAAAGGTTTTCTTCAGCATATGAGTTTGGCCCCTTTGTCAAATAAAAATTGACCAAACACGTGTGGGATTGTTTCTGTATTTTCTGTTCAGCGGTCTCCTGCTGAGTAATGAGAAAGGCAAGCCATTACCTTGCTGTCCTGCAGGCAGGTCTCTAGAGGGCACAGTGCACCGCTGAGGGTGCCACCCCTGGTGAGCGCACAGGATTCTGGATCTTTTTCTGCATATCTGAAGCATGGTGGATGGTCACTTAAGGTGTTAGAATTCTGCTGCTGCTTTCTGCACTTCAAGTTCTTGGATTTAAGGCTGCGGAGCCAAAGCCGACAAATACTGTTCCGGCCGGCGGCCTGAGATGGCGTCAGCCATCTTGCCAGGTCAGTCACTCTTGGGCTCTTTGCAGTGGATTTTGCATTCAGAGTATTGGATGTCTTTCTTCCACCACGGTTCCCATCATGTTTTTGTTTGCGAATATCTTCCATTGCTTTTATTTATTTATTTATTTTTGTCCAGACGCTGCCTTCTCGGTAGTTGAATTTTACTTGTTCCAGCTACTGAGAGGTGCAGTGTCCCGCAGTTGCCATTTTGAATCCCCTTGCAGTTAAATTTGAAGACAAGTAAAGTGATCCCTCTGGTGTGTTTGAAGGGTTTTCTCTGTAATGAAACAGAAGACTAGTGAGAAGGGGTAGAGAGGGAGATGAGGGGGGACAAAGGAGGACTGAGGAAAGGCCTCCTTCAATAAGCTCACACTCATACCGGAAGGTTTCACCACCAATCTCACTGACAGGTATGGGAGGAAGGGAGAGGAGAGAGAGAGAGGGAGGAGGCCAAGCATTTGGGTGAAAATAAACCAAGTGCTGCGGGCATGTATGTCTGTATCACGTGGAATCTCACTACGATATCTAAATACAATGCTCCAATAAATATTAAAGAGAAAAAAAGGTGATATGAGATGAAGTGACAACTTCCATGGAACTTCAAGGAATTGATTTCTGTTACACACTTTGTCCTACCATCCATCCATCGTTAAGGACCAGACATGGAGCCGTCTGTGAAAGTATAATCTGGCAAATGGCAAAATTCCCCACGAACTTCACATTGCTATTATTGCATAACTTAGCTAAGAAAAATTAGAATTATCTTACATAAGACGAACTGACACGTTTCCTCTTGCATCAATCTAAGACAGCTAGATTCTATTGGGTTTCCATAAAATGTGTAGGAATCAGAATAAAACAAAGACAAAAAAATTCAACCAACGATTAATGCCTAGTAAGGACATAAAGAGAAAATAGGTCCCCAAGGGAATATAGAGTTTACAGAATAGGGAGAAAGGTATTTTGTACCAAAAGAGAGAGAAACTTCTAGATATGTGAATATTCTGTCAAGATTGTAGCATTTCTGACAGAATTTTGTCAGGAATCACCCGTACAGATGATGAATTTAATTAAAATTAGGGAGTACATGCAGTCAAAAAAGAAATAACTTGTTGATCCAAACAGTTTAGTCAATTTAGTGAAAAGGTCAGGCTGACTGGTATTTAGCTTTGGGCTGCCACAGTCACCCTCTGTGAAGGTATTTATAGTAAACCTGGAGGTTTGATGAGATGGGGAGGTAGCTGAGAATGAGCTACACTTTGTGGATTCTCAAGACTGCTGGAGCCTCTCAATCCCTGTTTAGCATGGCAATAGGGAGGGGATAGGTAGACAAGTGAAACTCTGTAGTGATCAGTACGGAGTTTTAGAAAGAGAAAAATAATTTCTTTTCCACATAAAAAGAAAATCCCCTAAATAAGGGTTTTGAATTGTGGATGGATTAGTGGAGTATATACTTCAAAAATGCTTTGGTATATATCAGAACGAAGCTTCTCAATAGAACTCATTGACACATTGATGAAAATAATTCTACTGAAAAATTTAAAAAATAATAAATTAAATTTTAAAAATCTCAAAAAATTTGATTAGCATGTATGTCACGGTCAACATGACTTACACAGTGATGCAAGATCATAGCATCACTAAAAGCATATTAAAAATAGTAACAATAATGTCAGTGCTGAAGAGAACACTCTATAATTAGGGCCCATGATTTGGTAAGGAACATCACACGTCTGAAAGTTTTTCTTCTCTCGAGACTTTGTCCTAATAAGATGATATTTACAGATGTAGGTATTTATAAGAGAAAACCAAAATTAAATTTTATAACAGTAATATTTTAGTAGATTAGTTGTATTCATTTGACAAAATAATATGCAGCATTAAAATTAAATACTGGAAGCTGGGCGTGGTGACACATGCCTAAAGTCCCAGCACTTAGGAGGCTGAAACAAGAAGATCATGGGTTTGAGGCTAGCCTCCACAAATGAGCCAGATCCTCAACAGCGTAGCAAAGCACTGCTTCAAAATAAATAAAATTAAAAGGACTGGGGGTGTGGCTCAGAGGTAGACTGCCCCTGAGTTTAATTTCCAGTATATAAAAAAATTCACATACCGGACTATTAACCCGAGAAAGCATTGACTTTATGCTGAAACTTTAAGACAGCATTTGGAGCACAGAAGAAGGTAAGGTGAAGAGAAACAAGTATCAGAATACTGGGAAAATCTGGTTAGCTGAGTACAGCAGAAAAGTTTATATATTTCTATTTTTGTATTATACCTCAACTCACAAACTTTGCAAAGTATATATTTTACTATTGGATTTAGAAAAGGAACAGTAGCTGGGAGTGGTGGAGCAGCCAGTAGCTCCACCTACCTGAGAGGCTGAAGGCAGGAGGACAGTTTGAACCCAAGGGTTTGAGGCCAGCCCAGCCCCATAACAAGACCTCAGCACAATAATAATAAATAATAATAATAACAACAACAACAACAACAACAACAACAACAACAACAACAGGAATAATAATAAAACGAAGTGAAATAAAGTGAAAAGGAATGTTTTAAAATTTTTCATTCTGAACCAACTTCCTCTGTGAGATCAGCGGCAGTCTACCTGGAGACTTTGCCTCCCTCTTCTCTCAGTTGTTCTTTGAGAGTATTTTACTCACATGCCTTCGTAAGATTTTCCTCAGAAATGCATCCAAGAAAGGAGACTGCAAATGCTGGCCTGCACCATAGCAGGATACAAAACTTACCTTCTCTGATCCTTCTTGCCTATTTTCAACCATCTTTCGTGATTTTCTGCCAACCCACGTCTCTCTTTGGTCAAATACTGCTCTTCCATCTGATTTGGAGTCCTAATGAATAGCAAAGGCTTTGCCCCTGAAAAGTCTGCTTTTTTTTTTCAATTTAAAGGGGAAAAATTGCTTTGAGCCAGTGCCTGGCAGTGGGCTGCTTGCCCTCACTCTTTCCTCCCCCTAAACAATTTATCAACCTTGGAGATCTTTTGAGAAGGTCAACTCTTTTCTAGTGCTTTTCTAACCAGCTCCATCTGCTGGTGCTAACCAATGTTTCTTTGTGATCTTCCTCAGATAATATAGACATTTTTCGCAAAATAACAGCTCTGTCTCAGCTTTACATATTTCTGCAACACTTAGCTCCTAGCATGAGAAGTAGAGTAAGTCTTCAACTGTGGTTAATTTGATTCACTTTCGGGTAAATGGATGAAGAATCATCTAATAAATAGACTTCTATTTATATGAGAGTATGTTGGAGTTAGGGTTGAGAGATATGAGCTGCCACCCAAATAAAAGAAAACATAGCAGGATTTTGCTATTTGGAGAATCGAATATTTTATTGGAGATTTCTGCAGATAGTGACTCAAATTTTGAATTTTTTTGAACCTTTTACAATGCTTGAAAACAGGACTGAGCCTCACACCTGCTTTCACTAGAGGTCAGCTAGTCATTTTTCAGAAGTTTCTTGTTCTTTCTTGATGTCTGCTGAGCAGCTCTGGCCATATTTCTGATAACGTCCCATCCAGATATCTCCCAGGAAACCTTATAAAACGACCCTCTCTTCCCACTCCTCGAAGTTCAGAATCAACATTAAAATCCTTATGGGAAAAATCCTTTGAGGATTTGGAGGGAAAGAAAGGAAAAAAATAACTAGCAAGTGAGTGTTTCGAAGGGACACTGATATCTGGCACACAGGCCCTTGTTTCTCGACGAGCCATTGATAATAATCGCTCATTCATTTTTAGCATCCCTTTGCTTCATGTGCTGGAGAGGCAGCAGTTGGCTTGACGCTTGATGCTGTTGGCTGCATTCACTTGTGCCTGGTGAGATAGCATGGGGACCGTGCCAAGAAGCTGGGAGAGAGGCTGTGTTTCCCGACGTCTGCTCTTTGATCTTACTCTTCATGTTCTCAGTTCTTTCCTTGAAGGGGGAAAGTCTGCTGTAGTCAATCCAAATCTTTCTTCCTGGTTATTTTCCCAAAGACTTGGCCCCCAAAATTTGCTCTAGACATTTTTATTTGGCTCATGGTACATTTGCTGGTGCCGGCCTTTAAGACACACACCACACATCCACACATGCAAGGTCAGCTCCTTGGTTCATTGCAGACTTCAAGATGGTAAATCACACTGAGTCATATCTACCAGCAACTTGTTAAGTGTCTTTTCACATTTCTGGTCCAGGGTTGTCCTGGGTGTTTAATTAGACTCTTTTCACAAAGCAGAAGAAAACCAAAGTGTGAAGGACTGGAGATAAAAAGCATGTTCCAGACATGATCTTTTCACTTTTTACTAATATTTCATATTTATTCTTTGTACATAGATACCATACATTCTGAATCTATTACCAACTGGAATATGATTGTACCAAGAAAGATCTTATAGCAATTTCTGAAAGACAAGAATAATTTCATTCTGTTTTCCAAATATTGGAAATAAGGCTCACCTTTTACTTATAAAAAGACAAACACAAGGCCAAATCATTTCCAAACCTTTCCTAACATACCTGCAGATCTTTCCCAACCCTCTACTATTTATTACTGAAAGAAAAGGGACCAGTGTTAGAAAATCTGCTAGCAGTGGGCAATTTAATTTCAAATATCTTTGAGCGCACACTAGGAATGAAACCAACAAAGTTAACCAGTTCCAGAAAACTTTGAGTCTATGCATATTTATGTATGAGGATACGAGGGTATTTGTTCCTATTTTCATTTGACATGCCAAATCCCTAAAAGTTTCTTAACATAATTATACTATTTTTTTGACCATTTTGCACAGTAAATCCTCTCACGTTGTCATTTTGATTTTGACATTTTCTTTCCATTGTCAACTGCTTTTCTGCTAGAGGGAAATATTCCCATTAATCTCTCTTTTTTCCTAAATTCATTGTGTTTGACACTACCTTTCACATTTATTCATTCATTTATTTATTTATTTATTTATTTATTTATTTATGCTTTTATTGGTGCATTTAGTCTCACATCATAATGTAAATTACGTTGACAGTGACATACACTCACACAGTTGGTACTTGGGAGGCAGCCGGGTCGGGCACCAAGTACCCTTCACTTTTAAATAGCTTTATTTAAAAAGGTATTCACTGAGTGCTGTTCACATGTATGTAACTATCACTATGAATTACATTAAAACTTAAAAATAAAGTTAGATATAATAATGCTGAATTTAATAATTAAAAGGTATTTATACTATAAGTTAAAAAATAAAAATATTCATATTCCTAGATTCTCCAATTATTTTAAGGCTACTATTTTCAAAGTCATCAGAACTGTTGATATATATTTATATTTATATTTATACTTATATATAATTACATTATATACATATATTATATATAATTACATTATATATTTATGTATTATATATAATTATATATTTATGTGTTATATAGAATTATATGATATATTTATGCATTATATGTAATTATATATTTATATATTAATATATGTAAGTGCATCGATATTTTTATTGATATATTTTATTTATATATTTTGTACTACCTGGAGTCTTTACAAGCCTTCATTCTAGTTATCTTAATGTTGTTTAATCATGATGCTTTTATTTCATTAAAACAAAGCACCTAGAATGAGAAGACTATTTTGGGGGGCAGGGGCTAGCTGAGAACTTTACAAAAACTCAGGATAAAAGCCAGAAGCATTAGCTGGCTTCGGAGTCCGAACCAGCCCACAAGAGCCTATGTGCAGTGGTGTG
Source organism: Muscardinus avellanarius (assembly GCF_963383645.1). NCBI lineage: Eukaryota > Metazoa > Chordata > Mammalia > Rodentia > Gliridae > Muscardinus > Muscardinus avellanarius. The sequence continues at coordinate 10,941,315 of NC_137805.1, read as the reverse complement.
CTGGTAAGCGCTCAACAGCACACTCCCAAGCAGAGGCACGCCCGGAGCTGTGGAGTGTGCCAGTTTCTATGGAGTGTTTCTGTATTCACTGTGACTAATGTTTAGCTACAGATTGGGAGTCACTGAACTCAGGGTGGGAAATGGTGTGCGTTGGAGGCTTCTCTGAGCTGAATCTAATGTAGGATTCCCAACCCTTTGGTTATAACTCCACTTTTTTTTTTTTGACATTTTCTTTGTCTTCTTTATTTTTCTGGGTAATATGCAATGAGCTTCATGAAGTCTTTCCATGCATATTTCTTTGAGGTTAACGAACCCCATACTATAGGGGGGACCAAATTTCATAGGTTCGTGGTACAAGCCTCCTCCCGAACACACTGGGAGAGTCCTGGAGGATTTTTTTTTTTCCCTGAATAAAAGACTTGGGGGTTGGGTGAGTCTGAGTTTTCTACTGTGTAATATGAAATATAAACTGAAATAAGGAGTCTGTGAAAAAAAACTCTAAAATAATATAGCTACAAAAATTGTTTTCCCCTAAAATTACCCATTAATGTAATTACCTTGTTTCAGAGATATATGTATGAAATAAATGTTACCTTCTTAAAACCTTTGTTGTAAAATTTAATTTTTTAATCTCAACGCCAAATTTTATTTACCTTTGTAGTTTTGGGTTGCAGTATTCATCCTAAAATCCACTATACCTAAAAATGCATCAAAGGTAGAACCCTGCAATTATAAAGTGAACGCGAATCCTCACACAGTTTTGTATTGCAGCACTTAATTGCTTAGCATTATTAACTTGATACTGGAGCTGTCTGCAACCCTCCTCCTATATCTCTCAGAAGACAATGCGAATGATGTTGGTTCTGGCTTCTGCCCACTTTGCAGACCCCAAAGATTTGGGAAAAGGGTAACATTTCTGAACTCTGCTATGAAGATTTACTTCATTGATTTTTAATTTATTTGTCATAGTCTCTAATAAGTATTGTTAAGTTTTACTTAACTTGAGCCATTGCTTATGTTTCTAAAAAATCCCTTGTTCTTTCTTTATCTGAACCCTTTCAGGTCGACATTTTTAGGCTGAGGCGTTTGTCTTTGGTCCTTTCTGCTGAGTGGTGTGGCTAACATGAGCATGCGCACTTGTACGTCCTTTCTCAGCTTAACTTTTGGTTTTGATTCAGTTATCTAGCTCTTCTTCCCCAAAGATAATGCTGGAGGGTGAGAAGGAGAGTGACGGGGAGGGGGAGAGACTGGTCAACAATAAACCAAACAAGTACTTTCCTAAGACTTCCTATGAAACCAACACTATGATGCAGGCCCATGGAATCCTCAGAGGGAGAGAAAAAGAAAGAAGCCAAGAAATGAAATATGGAAGGAAGATATATTCAAGAAGTCTAGATCTGAAAGATTCAAGAATAAAGAAAGGCAATGTGTATGTGTGTGTGTACATATGTAAGCATGCATACACACATATACAAATACATACCTCTTTTCCTTATAGCAAATAGGTACAATCTATTCATAGGACATAAATTTATATTAAAATAAAATAATATAGTATTTCAGATGTAACACATACTTATGTTATATAAAATATATTATAGCCGGGCGTGGTGGCGCACGCTTGTAATCCCCGCGCTTGGGAGCAGAGACAGGAGGATCGCGCAGGTTTGAAGCCAGCCGCCCGCGCTGGCTTAGAAGACCCTGTTTCCAAATAAAAAAATGTAAAAATAGGTCTGGGAGTGTAGCCCGGAGGTAGAAGGGCTTCCAAGAACCCCAGTACCACCAAAATAAATAAATAAACAAATAAAATATATTATAAATAATTATATAGAAAGCATAAATTATAAAACATCATATATCATATTTACATTATGTAAATTTATTATGTTACACAAATCAATTTACATTTTAACAATATTTTATATATTTATACTACAAATCTATAAATCTATTATATTATAATCTTAAAATATATGTATAATATATAACATATGATGTGTAATGTATACTATATTCATTATAGTGGCTAAAATATATTTGATTTATATTGAAGCGAATACATAAACTTTCATAATTCCTTGAAATAAATTATACATTTGACACTTTATATTTTTCAAAGTGCTATTATCTCTTTGAAAGTTAATTAGAAAGCCTTCTGCTTTTCTTCCTTCACGTCTCAGAGCGTCCCATCCATTCAAAGCTCCATTTAGCTAAATTCCATAAAATTCTAATGAAATAAATATAATGGCAGTCGACATATTCCCCCACATACAGACATGTGAGAGGGTGACTTCATGGGTATTTATTTGATGGTAGGGCGCTGGGATTTGGATTTCGAAGGTTTATATTTTTTCTCTTCGCTGAAAATGAAAATTGGAGGAGGCAGATGACACAATAGTAAGAACTCAAGTGTCTCGTGTAGGTGGGCATCTTTTTACCTCGCAGCAAATTAGCCAGTTCCTCAAAGCCACAGTGTTGTTTCACTGTCAAATTCTTTTGAGATTACTTGACCTTTTAAACTTTGCAAAAGGAAATTCTTTCTATGTACATACTACTAAAAATGCACTTTTTTTTTTTTTTTTTTTGGTGGTACTGGGGTTCCTGGAAGCCCTTCTACCTCCGGTATACACTCCCACGGGCTACACTCCCAGACCTATTTTTTAACATTTTTATGTGGAAACAGAGTCTCTTAAGCCAGCGAGGCTGGCTCCGAACCAGCGCGATCCTCCTGTCTCCGCCTCCCAAGCGCGGGGATTACAAGCGTGCACCACCACGCCCGGCGTTAAAATGCACATTTTTTTATTCCCAGGTTAAAAAAAAAAGAAAACCTCAGCCTTTATTTTAGTTTAGTTATTATATTTTGTGGCCCTTGGAATTGAACCTAGGGGTATTCTAATTCTGAGCTCCACCCTGAGCCCTATTTTATTTGTTAGTTTGAAACAGGGTCTCACTAAGTTGTCGGGAAAAACCTTGTGATACTTCTATCTCAGCCTCTCAAGTGCTGGAATTACAGGAGTCTGACACTGCACACAGCTATGGCCTTTGTTTTATGCAATGATGTTGGTATTTATAAACTGGAGAATTTATTGGCACTCTGGTTCTGAGTTTGGCAAAAACTGCAGATATCCAGTTGGTTTCCAAATTTTATCTATTGACCTAATACTCATCCATATCTAATGAACATCAAACTTAGTCAAATCAATTTGTTTTCAATTTACATATCATTAAGCTTTATAAAATCTGAAATGTATTATGAACACAGTATGAATGTTTTCCTATTTCTTTCATAAACCACTGAGACTCTACTTTCTTAACCTCAAACTGACACACAGAAAATGGATATTAAGTGTTTACTTTGGGGAACTCTGTCAGTATTTTACACATTTGTATAGAGAGTGTGACACTTGTGTTAGTTATTATTACAAAAGGTAATTCCTGCAGGGTGTGGTGGCACACACTTGTAATCCCAGCGCTTAGGAGGCGGAGACAGGAGGATCGTGCACATTCAAAGCCAGCTGCACTGGCTTACGAGACCCTGTTTTCAAATAAAATGTATACAGTAGGTCTGGGAGTGTAGCCCGGAGGTAGAAGGGTTTCTAGAAACCCCAGTACCACCAAAAAAAAAAAAAAGGTAATTTCTCTACTCAGTGCTATAAGGCTTGATACAATTATTCAACCTCCCTGGGTTTCTTCTTCAAAGACCAATAAATGAGATTAATAATACCATTTTTGCAGAATTGTTCTTAGAGAAAGCTGATCAGTAAAAAGGAACAATTTTAAGTCTTTTCCTCATGAGTTCTTGTGCTTTTCATACAGAAATTTGTCTTTAATATTTTTCTCTTTTTTTCACCCAAAGGACAAACGGGAAATAGGGTCCCCTGGAGTAGGGTTGACATAAGGCCATGTGCGTGTTGTTAGATCTGTCTTCAGGCTCTTCCAGCTGAGATTCTGAGACCTGGCAGAGCAAAGCTCAAATAAACACAGCTGCTTCTGTGTCCCTTCTGAGGTGGCGTGGTTGTCTGTGTCAGCCTCCTTTTATAATGAACTGAGCTCTTTAGGTTCATGGAAAAGTTTCAGCTTTGAAATGAGTTCAGAAAGTCACAAGAGTATTCCTAGTTGACCATTTAGAGACTGGAAGATGCAAACCTAACAGAGAAGAGCTCCAAGCACATGATGGAGAAGATGCTCCCATCCAAATAGATGCAAAGAAATGACAAGGAAGTATCTTCAAGGCCGGATCTCACAGGTATCACCTCATTAAGCTTCAGGTCCGTGTTCTATCAGTAGACAGGAGAACATCTGATGATGGGGAAATGTGTATAGAACTTAAGAACACCAAAGCCAGCAGTGACCCTTTGGGACTTCCATTTATTTTCTGTGTTGATCTGTCAATTTTTTTAAGGCAATTTATGTTCATTTGCAATATTTATGCGGTATACATATATACTTATTGGGGCCTTTAAAGGTCATACAGATCAGATAATTGGACTAATAGATTTGGACTGATGAATTGCAGATAGTGCCCCATGCTATCATAGAATAACAGGTGAATACTTAAGTGTATACAATCAGAACAAAAAGGGATCGTATCGACTTTTGTCTTAGGTTAGTTTCCCAGAAAAAGGGCTTGAAAGGAGGATCAGGTACTCATGATTGATCGAGGAAGGACTATCCTGTGAATGAAAAAACATACAGTGAAGCAAGTGGAAGGCAGAAATAGGCATAAAGCAAGAATGTGGGTCCATGAATTTAGCCTGATCTCTTTATTATCCCTGAAAACTGAACAGAAGTACATAGATGAGCTTAATCTTAAGTAAAGGGGTTAAGTTCTTTATCTCTGACTATGTAAAGGTGGCTCCTATTTGTTCATGGGAAATTCTGTCAAGAAGAAAGCTAACACCAGGCATGGTGGCACATGCCTGTTCATACTGGTACTTGGGAGGCTGAGACAGGAGGATCACAGGTTTGAGGATGGCCTGAGCAACCTAGCAAGATCCTGTTTCAAAACAAGAAAATTAAAAATAGAAAGGCAGGGGTGTAACTTTTGAAGTTATGGGAATATTTGGACATTTTAATGAAGAATTTCAAGAGTTTGGTTTGCATGTACTGCTCCGAGTGGTGGTGTATGATGTAGAAAAATAGCATACTTTTGCCATTATGATATTTAGAAAATTCTGCATATCAAATCATGGGGCTCTGAGGATTTCAGGTAAAAGCTTGTGACCCTGGTCCACTATTCCCCATGAAGGAGATGTATGGAGCTCAGAAGCTTTGGATGTCATATCGAGATAAAATTGCTAGTTAAAGAGTCCACATATAAACTACATCTATGTAAATATACCACCGCAACTTCGGATCTTCCTAAATCAGAATGCAGAGATGTTAAACAAAAGCCCAATTTAGAAGACTATGCCAGCTTCGCTCCCCAGAAGACAAGCTGTAACAGTATTGAATCTTCCAGTTGACTCAGACCTCTTAGAACTCGGTGAGTAGTCCCGCTTATTTCACATTGGAATTCCTTTTATAACATCCAATTAGATTGCCAGGCAGACATTTTGCTTATGTCTATGTTAACTCGCTGTTGTGAAAGGCAGGTCATTTTGTCAATGTTTAGAAAGTCCTACTTTGAACCAGAATCTATTTCCTTATAAACTCTACACTTGGGTCATAATCTTGGTCCCAGGAGATTGTAGACAATAACGGTTTCTTCCACAGCTTACCCCACAAATATGTAAATGAAGAACAGAAGCCACATCATCGGGGCTTTTCCTCACTCAACTCTAACTTTTGCCATTCTAATGAAGCTTTTTTGCAAGATTACGGTTATAATGGACTGTTCCTTGGTCCAAGCATCCAGGAATGTTGGCATAAAGTGCAGAGAGAAAGGAAAGAAGGAGGCGAAAGGAGGACTAGGGAAAGAGGCACATCCTTAGGGCCTTATCTCTATTGAACACCCACATTCCCCTCCATGGAATCCAAGATCCATGCAATCATAGCCACAGGGTAGGTGGGGTGAGTGGCCTTGAAAGTTAGGAAAATCCATGTGAGGATGGTTTTATAGTTCCAGAGTTTGTTCTTTCAAAGTGTAATTTCTTCCTAGTGGCTGAAAAAGTACTGGGGTCAGATCCATTTCCCAAAGCAGATTAAGTTAGGACCTCAGACCCTCATTGGGGTATATATATAACAATTTCTTCTAGGGACTCCAGGTTGGATTTTTATCTTTTAAAGTATATGCAAGAATGTACGCTCCATAAATTTAGAAATGTTTTATATCTACTGTGGTTTTATTAGATGTTTGTCTAGCACCATGAAAGATTTTAATATATACAATCATCCCTTGGCATATGTGGGTGATGGGTTCCAAGATCACCTGTGGATACCAAAATCCAAGGATGCTCAGATCCCTTACATAAGATGGTATAGTTTTAACACATAAGCTAGATACAGTCTCCTGTATACCTTATTTTTAGATTATTCATAAAACCTAGTACACTTTAAATACTATATGACAAGTTGTTATACCATGTTGTTTCAGGAATCAAAAAAAAATTACATGTTCAATACAGGCACATTTTTCCCCATATATTTTTAATTCTCTGTTAACTGAATGCATAATTAAATGAAAAATTGAATGATTCAATGAATTTAAATATTCAGACAATTTTATGTGTGCCTTTTGGAATATTTATCTCTGGTTTCTTAATATCTAGACATTTGTGCATCTTCAAAGTCCCCATTCCTCTGACCTAGAAGGAATGCTACTTGTGAGTTGGAAGTTCTGCAGCACCCGGGAGAGTACTTACCGTGTGGAGTGCAGAGATGGACTATGCAGTTTTTCTTATTCCTCAGAGGGCAGTTCTGTTTGTTTATATTTAGAGAGAGCAAAACTTACTTCGAGACACCTTAAAACAAAGCGGTCCATATAAAGGAAGTATGGATTAGCA